>NW_010565020.1:0-1149 GCF_000687285.1 Phaethon lepturus
GGGGCGCTGGGTGCCAAGTTTCGGCTCGGAGTGAACTTTTTATAAACTGCTGAACAACGAGGTTTGATGGAGGTGCTGACACAGCATTAACTGTAGCGTTGAAAATGCGAGGCTGTAATTTTCCTCCTTGAGTGTGTGCAGCTAAAAGGCACTTTTTTTCCTCCCCCCCCCGCCCCCTTACAGGGTGTGAGGATCTACAGGCATATTTAGGTTTCCAGGTTCTATGTAAGCAATGTAATTCTAATAAATCTTGACTTGCAAGAGAGAATTTGGTTTCAAAATAGGGTGGTAGTTTAGCAAACAATAATATTTATCTAGCATGTGTTTATCTAGTGCTGCTTCTGCAAGTGAGACAAATGACTTCCACAGCTTCCTTGTTTGGTAGATTCCTGTTGTGTCTTATTAAAAACGAAGGATGGCGGTTGTTGTTGTTGATATGTTGTTGGGTTTTTTTCTTTTTTTTTTTTTTACATGCTAACAGTTCTGGTTAAGTATGAGGACTTCTGAATTCGGGAGGAGGCTTTTAAACTGGCTAATCTTTTTTCCCAAAAATGCCTCGAATATCCAAAAATTCTCTTCAATACTTACTTGCTTTTACTTTTATTTGGTAGTGACCATATAGTACAAGTTTAGCCAAACAAAATCACTTTTTGAAGTAAGCTGCTCAGCTAAGGCTGTTGTTTCCCATTTTTCCCGAGAATGTAGATTTTTACAGTAGAGTTCAAAGGCTCTTTGAGCCCTTTCTTGCTTGTGAATCTTGCCCCTACTCTATGAGAACCTCCCAGAAGCATGAGAAGGGGGTGGAGGTTCAGTCTCCGTCACCTACTCAGTTCCTGACCTTTCTCCTGAGCTTACTAGCAAGGTGCCAATTAGTGATTTATTTTTTTTTATGATGGTGTTTATTGTGGTCGTGGATATTGTCCAGTGAATTCACAGAACAAAGTGCTTTGTTTACTCTGCTGCTTCTACATGTAATCTATTACATTTGTTAAATGCAGACCATTATATTGAAATATTTTAAAAGGCAGGAAATAAAATGCTCAAAATTTAGGAAATATCAGAATTCGGATTTTTCAGGACCACACATCGAGGCAGATGGAAGGAAATGTTGAATATGTTCACTGAATGGGGCAAGAATTCTGTAGGGAA
>NW_010565020.1:1180-5120 GCF_000687285.1 Phaethon lepturus
TATGTGATCACCCAATTAAAGATTATCATAATGCCTATACCCATGGGGGCTGAATTAAGACTCCTTGGTTCCTTAATTCTGGTGTTGTCCAACTGTTTTCTGTTCCAGTTAAGCTAATTCCACTTTCTCTGACTTGCTGTTACCAGCCAGAGTCTTGGGAACATGGGAAAAAACTGTCTCCCTGCTGTGGTCAGCTTGAACTCAGTCTTATGTTGATGCTGGGCAGCCACTGAAATTTCTTATTGCAGGAAAATTCTTATTAGCTCTTAGAGTCATGGGCAGGAACATACTTAGTGCAAAACTGCCAAGTACCAGCAAATCTCTTCCGAGCATGTGTGAATCAAGATTCATCAAGTATGGCCAAATGTGGGTATACTTAATGTAAATAAACGTGCTCTGTAAAAGCCCATCTTGGACACATTTGGCTATGCTGCCAAATTTTAGTTCCTTCCTCTTGAACATAGAGGGAATTGAATATCTTAATTACTTAATCACATGGGGTTTTAATTAAAGGATAAAAATTATTTTTAAATATAAATCTCATTCTGCAAATAGTCTAACCACACCATCCTTACACACACGCACACAATCCCACTGCCTGCCCAAGTAATCTTATAGCATACAAAATTTAAACTCAAATATATAAAGGCCAGGAACTGAAAACAGTCTGTAAAAAAGAGTGTTGAGCAACTTTAATTGTAGGTGTCATCAGACACACTGCAAAAAATTATTTCTTACTCTTCCTCAATATTGTATGTGATATACCATGTGAATGTGAAATTATTTGGGAGCTGACAGGAGTTCCTATCAATAAATTTCTCTCCTGGTAATTAAAGTATAATGAATTTTTAATCTTTTACTTGTATCAGTTTAGAGAATATTCTTTCCCTGTAGTGGAGTCAAAGGGAATTTACTAGAACTGGTTTTAAATTGTACCAGATAGCCTGAGCAATGAAATTTCACATTTTAATGTGTGTTTATAGCTTACAATATTTTATTAGTCTGATCTATGAAAAGGAGTCATTTTACCAGTGGTGTTAAGATTTTTATGGACGGGTATGCTAACTAAAATATGATTTAAATGGTATTTACTAACCAAATAATTGCTTTTACTAAACGCACTGTGAAAACTGGCAGACAGACAACTTAAAAACATGTACAGAGGAAATACGGATTTTGCAGAGCCTCACATTATAGTTTATATACATCCTTTTTGTTTCTAATGTGCTATGCAGAAGAACATGGAGCTGCAGGTTGTATTTGCCTTCAGATATTTATCAGAATATTTCAGTTGGGTTCACTGCAGAATTAAATCACAAAATATAAATTAGGATTCTTAGTTTTAAACTTTGCATGCTTTAAGTAGTTAAAGTTAGATATTTGCTAAGTGAAAGGTGAATTTGGGGTAAATACAGCCCTTAGCAACTGAAATAATTGTCATCTATTGTATCTTATTAGCTAGTGTAACTATGCATAGAGACTGGAAACCTCATTCTGCTCTGACTTTCCACCTGTATGTTTTTTCTCATTTTATTGGCAGTTTAGGGCCTGAAAATTAGACTGAAATTAAAGCTTGTAAAACCATTAAAAAGTTCTCAATAGGATGGCTCCACTTTTGACTACTATTCGTACAGCTTCCTCTTCAGAGAGGAATTAGCATTCAGTTGAGTTTTGATACTTTCTCCCCTGCCTAGATTATACAACAAAAGCTCAGGCTCCTAAAACCAGAATCCATTAGTAATATGGGTGTCTGTCAATCAGCAGATAATGAAAGTGGACTTGCAGATTTCTTAGCAGTGATGCCCTAGACAGGCACTATGCTAGGGCTACAAAATTGCCGATGAGCAACCTTTCCCAATAAGGTCAGCTGTATTTACTGATTTACAAGCTCCCTCATTGTTGAAAGCAAAGAATGCTGGAGGTAATGTTGCCCTAAATGTTCATAAATCACTAATAAATCTCATTAGTTCTGAGGCATTACTTAAAAATCAGGAGATTAAAGAACTCTTGCTGTTTGATGCTGAAGTGTTTGGAGTTTAAGTTTTCCAATGTTTCTCTTCAGCCATTACAGTTAAATTTGAAACTGTGCTGTAATGAAATGAACTTACTAGTTGCGGCCTGAAGAGAAAAAAACCAAACAAACCAACCCCATTAAATACCACAAGAATAAGTGATGATGCAAAATGACAAATACTCAGATTGCCTGGAAAGGGGGTGGGGTGAGACGGCTGCTTTATGCTTTTCCTGACCAAAGACATCTAGAAACTGGTACTGCAAAAATAAACAATATACTAGACTTTTTCAAATGCCTTCTGTAGAACAGCTGCCCTTTTGTGTCTAGGAAATGAAGCAGAGAAAACAAGATACATTGAAAAAGGAAACAAAATTTTGTGAGCTAAGTCTGCTTTTTTCTTCAATGTGTTAGATATTTTTTTAACATACCTATGCTATTCTAGTACTACTGTGACAAATAAGATATGTAGGTTACGTGTACTGGTTTTTAACAGTTGGGGAAAAAAAGACACATTACAGGGGGACACAATGGAGGCTTGAGAACAAAATCAGGAGACACCTGCTGTGTTTTGTGAAAATGAGGATTTTGGAAAACCGCTAGCTGCTGCTTACATGGAACTTTCAGAGTTAGATGGATCTTGCTAGGATGAGAGCCTCCTTCACCTGAGTGACACACAAGCTTCCCACATAGATGGTTATTTCTAACACCGAGGAGACTAGTGCATTTCAACTCTTGACATGGCCAAGCGTTTTAAAACGGGGAGAGGGGATGGGGATGACAGCGGTGTCATTTGTGACGGTGACTGTCACTGGATGATTTCCAGTGAGAGTGGTCTGGCCTCCCCTTAATTGGAGCTTGTTTCAGATTGTTTAAGGAGTATTCTGTTACCAATGCCACATTTCCAGCTTCCATTTTTTTCATTCATGTTTCAATCGGTGTTGTTGATTCTGTGCGTTATCTACTCCCTGCATTTTGGTTGTTTTCGTTCACAGTATGTAGTGCTTGCATTATACTCTCAATGGCACCCTCCCTAGACTGTTTCCATGCTTTTCCAGTAGTTATTTTTATGTTTTTCTCTATCCTGTTCTTTAAGCTGGGAACCTCATTTGAGGTAGCCATAGGGTCACTAATCTATCCTCTTTCAGGTCCTTTCTCAGGTCTCACTTCTACAATAACATTTGAAAGAATTAAACTAAGTAGAGGAGCAGTTGTATATTGAGGGAGCAAATATTTTTAAAGTAACTGTATACATTTTACTACTTTTCCTTCTCATTTTTATGTTGTGATTTTAGGTGGTGAGCTGTAGAAGCAGGGTCTGTTTCTTCTCTATCCTTCAGTGCCCTGAACATTAAGGATACTGTTACAGTATTGATAATATAAGGGCAATATTGCAAAAAATAATAGATCTTTAAGCTGAGAAAAGAGCACAGTCAATTAAACACCTTAAACTATGTACTAACACTACATGTTCGCTGTCCTTACTGACTTCAGTTGCTATTCTCTAATATTCAGCTTTTCTGACAAATTATCTTTGATGGCTTCAAAATTGGTTAGTCTGGAAATAGATGACATGGTGTTAGTGTCTCTGAGAATTCTGGATCATTATTCCCTGTTAAAGTGCATGTGGCTATTTCTGGTATTTATCTAGCTCAAGTTCCCATGTATTGCACCTTATTTACAAACGGAGTGTTTTTTTCTTCATTTTGCAGCTCGGGAGGCATGGGCTATCCCTAACAGTTTAAAGTTTTACGCAAAAGACCTTGTATCAAGTTGCATATACTTCTGTAGAATTAAGTTAGATGGGGGTTATAATTTTCACTACCAGTTATTATTTATTATTATATATTATTATTAATGAGCCCCCTATAGTGTAGGGGCTCATTCCATGTATTTTATTTTTATTTTTATTATATTTAATTTTTTATA
>NW_010565021.1:0-867 GCF_000687285.1 Phaethon lepturus
GCTTTAATTACCCGAAGCAGCTCTATTTTTTTCCTCTTTTTTTTTTTCCTCCCCACCTTTTTTTCCTGCAAATAAAGTAAACACAAGAGGGCGTTTCGAGCCTTTGATCCCCGCTCGGTACAGTAAGGAAAACAAACCGTGAACTTCAAAAGGGATGGAGGCATTCTGGGGTTAATTTCGCTTCCTAAACGGCTGAACACGGCAATAAATCATCATTTCCCTCCCCTCCAGGAAAGCGCTAATCGGAGGAATATGCACCAAAAGCGCCCTTGACCGTTGGCAGCCTCAGAGACCGCGCTGGCTGTAATCTGACGGATCAAACTTCGTGCGGGAGATATTATAAATCAACAGGTTTAATAAATCTTTGCAGGCGGCGGGGCCGGGGGAGTGCCCGGCGGTAATGTGGGTACCGTGAAAATTCACTTCCTCGCAAGAGCTGCATTAAGTAAACCTAACACCGAAATGTTGCCTGGCGATCTGTCTTGAAAAGGTTACAGCGTGTTAAAGATTTGGAAAGCTCCATAAAAAACAGCAAAGATTATGAAATACAGCTTAAAGGTTTATCAAATGACTTCCCGTGCCGGGACAACCTTTAAAGCGAAGGCAAAACCCGAAGCCTGTGATCTTTTGCAGCCTTTGAGGAGGGATTCTGTTTTCTGCCGCTTTATGGTATCACTTCTCTAACACGTAATTTAAATCCACTTTTCAGGAGTCGGTATCTGGTAGTAAAACTAATACCGGGCAATTAGACGTGGTGCTTTAAAACCGGTGCGGTACGAAGAGGCACACACCCGAAACCGGGGGGGGCCAAGCTGGCGCTGAGGAGCGGGGAAACGTCCCTGAAACCCGGCTTGCCCCCAGCTCAGC
>NW_010565022.1:0-3093 GCF_000687285.1 Phaethon lepturus
CTGAGGGAGCACTCGATCCCCTCATCCACAACATGCTACAGGATTTGTTACTGGCAAGGACAGAAAATTCAGACATCTCCTTTCAAGTTTTGTCTTGGTCCATAGTTTGAACTTTTCCTTATAACATTTGTAAAATGGATGGGCTTTATGTCTTTTTCAGTTCCAGCGGAGGAGTTCATGTAGAGTCATAGAATAGTTTGTGTCGGAAGGGACCTTTCAAGGCCATCTAGTCCAACCCCCTGCCATGAGCAGGGACATCTTCAACTCGGTCAGGTTGCTCAGAGCCCCGTCCAGCCTGACCTGGGATGTTTCCAGGGATGGAGCATCTACCACCTCTCTGGGCAACCTGGGCCAGTGGTTCACCTCCCTCATATGTCACTCCAGTTATCAAATCATGTAAATGAGTTTCGTAACATTGGAAAAGCATTTCATTATGAAGAATGTATTTAACATTTCACTGCTATCTAAATCTTGCCGATGATGAACCTTCTGTTTTTTCCATCCACATCTTTATGTTAGATGCTTTTCCCAGATATTCCCCATCACTTGCCTTCTAAAGCCAATGCAGGTTGTGAAAACAAGGCTTAGCTCCTCATCAAACTGAGCCTTTTAGCTCTGTGCAGTGCATCTCTCCTGTGCTTCTTTTCTGGAAACATCTGTCTGAGGCTGGAAATGGCCTCAGATGAGCCAACTTGAGATGGGAAAATCCCAGTTAAGACAGATTTTTAATTATTAAATTTTCAATTAATAAGTTGAAGGTCAGTGGAACTGTCCCAGTTTTCAGGAAGCTCTGAGCAATTTCACCTGATCTTGTATTTTAGCACTAAATCCATATTTATTAAAGGATTTAGCAGGCAGGTCAGAAGAGCTAAATCTCTGATTCTGCATCACATGAATGCTAAAGAAAAAATTTCATCTGCATTGCTCTTAGCTGGAAAGCTTTGAACTGTTGTCAAGACAATTTTAGGATTTTGGGGGGATAGGGATAAACATGTAAAAATGTGTTTGCCATAAATGAAGCACAAATTGACATTGTTATGCCTTTCCCAGCCCAATTCTTTAGTGTAATGTGAAAATAATATGAAATTCTGGATTATGCCACTTCTGTGTTAGACGCTACCGTGTCTGTTATATCAATTAAAAAGGGCCATGAACAAAGCATTACACCGGTGGCTAGTGTTTGATAGGTTTCTTTTCCCACTTTTCTTCTGAAATATCAAAGGCAACATAGCAGACTTTTTATTCTTAAGGGCACAGATTTGGGTCAGTTTTTAGCAGGATATGCAAAAAAAAAAAAGAATAAGATACAAGGTTTTTATTTGTATGAGTAATTGCTTTAGTATTCTTCCTTCTGAAGTGCTGTTAATGGACTGTGACCTCATTGCACCTGGCACAGTGCAAACGCAGAGCAAAAAGGGTAATCGTGGCCTCAGATAGCTGAGATTCTTAAGCATTAAGTGAACAAAAGACAGAGACATGCTGATGGAGGTAGAATAAAATTACAGTACGGTTTTCATCAATGCAATATGGAGAAGTTAAGGCACATCAGCAGCCACTGTCAAGATTTGGGTAGGTTTCAAGGTGGATTAGGAATTTTAAGAGAGCCTTAAGGAATTCTGAGGCAGCCTTTACAGTCCAGAGGGAAACCTCTACCCTGATCCTGGGGGAATAATGAGAAAAAAAAGCCATTTGTCTAAAAACTATCCAGCAGGCAGTTGAGGCTGGCCTCATGGGCTGGTTCCCAGGGGAGGTGAGCAGTGATGGAATAGAGCAGGTCCTGAAACCGAAGACGAATCGTTTCTTTTTGATTATTTGCATGAAAAATAACCAGAATCACATTGTAATGGCATTATCCTTTTCTAAGAATAATGTTTATGATGCGTCTGAGACCCCTGGGTCAACCACCCAAAACTCAACAGAGCCTTCAGCACAGTCTGCTCCAGAAGTTGTCCATGCAAGAGGTTTAAGAGGAATCATCCTCTGCAGTTACCTGTCTTTCCTCCTTGACCCACAGAGGGCATAAGGTGGGGTCCAAACGATGGAAGACACCAACCCTAGACAGTAACACAGCAAAAACCCAGATGGTGAAATAGAAATGAACTTGGTTCCTCAGATAAAACCCTTTATCCATAAATTTATTAATGTCCATCAGTACCTTCTGGTACGGGCAAGTGTCAGGGAGCAAAATACAGGGTAGTACTCAAAGTCCAGATATTTCCCACAGAGGTGCGTGGGCGGATCGTACCTTTTGAAGACAGTGAGCCTCATATCTGATCTTAGAAATGGGCACCAGATTTGCTCAGAAGATCCTTCAAGGAACTACAGGCGGCTCTGAGAGCTGCACGGCAAGATGAAGTAAAACACAATGCACTTCTAGGAAAGGATAAGGAATAACTAAGCTGTTCATACAAACAGTGGAGGAGATTAAAGATGAAAGGAAATATTTAGTCACCTTTTGGGAACAGCTGGTGTGAAAATATTTAACAGGCAGGTCTTTCATGCACGAGCACAGCGCCCTAACTAAGCTTAAATAGGCAGGAGCAATATAGTGCAGCTGGCCAGTCTGTGAGTACTGTAATAGGAGAATAAAAGCTTTCCTTCTCGTTTGCTCATGCAGCTCAGATGGTAGCTAATCATGTCCTCTAATTTTAACAACAGAATTGGGAAATGTACCAAAAAAAAATGTAGCTTGTGTTAAGAACAGAGGTGGCAAATTCTGTCCCTGGGATTGAGTGACGAAGGAACTATTCTCCTGCCCTGTTCTGTAAATCAGCCTTAGTTTTTTGGGGCTGCCCAAAAAGACCTGTATTTAAGTGGAAACTTAATCTGAAATCCATTTTGATCATTTCTTTGAGTGCCACCAGACAAGAAAAAGCTACTCTGACTATTTAATCACCCATTAGAAACCTGTGAGCATTTAAGAGAGTCACGTTATAAAGGGCCAGGGTGTACAGCAGGATGTGTGTTGTAAGGCTATTTAAATTGTATGGTTCCCATCTATCTTTAAACTGGCAGCTAAATGGAAGATTTAGATTTGAGAGTTCCTGGCTCCTGGTTCCCTGTCAGAAATAATTAAACTATGTTTTAGGGAAA
>NW_010565022.1:3124-3996 GCF_000687285.1 Phaethon lepturus
TAGTTCACTTCACAAGTGTTTTTCACAGCTGAGGGTCTTTATTACAGCTCTTGGCGCCCGGGAATCCAAACAACCTTATACATCTATTATATATGAATTATAGATTCATAACCTGGAGGCTGCACTCTCTTGTGTGCGTGGGTAGTGGCATGGCTGGGGTCTCAGCTCGGTGGGAGATGAAACCCAGAATGTTCCCAGCATTCCTGTTCTGGGTTAGCCTAAGATCTGTTTGGTTTAGCTCATGCAGTGCGTGTCCCTGGCCTGCCTGTGCAAAACTGTTCCTTGGCAGCAAGCTGTCTGGGAAATATTTCAGTCGAGATGTAAATGTCCCAGCGGGTTTTCCATCCCTGTTCATAGGAATGACTCCATAGAGATTCTGCCTTTCAGAAAGTGATTTTTCTTCTCTCTTCACCATTCTTGAATGTCACTCCATTATCCTAGTTTCGTACCTTTAAATAACTCTAAGAAGCCTTCTGACTGTCACTCAAAATAGGTTCCTTTTGTCCCTGCTTTTTTTTCCTGCACCACGAACCTGTAGATATCTGACCTACTGTCATTTTCCTGACTTATAAACAGGACACAAGTATGGATATCAGGACATGTAGGAGGTCCTGTGCCTGTCACAGAGTTCACACATACCTGTAGACCCATCACTTTACTTATTTATGCCTTGTCTCCTTTATCAGTGAAAACAGAAATAACATCTTAACATCAAAAAATAACCACTAGTACTCAGACTCATTAATACTCTCAATCCAAGGATAAAATATTAAGTAAATAATAATAAAGTCCTTAAGATGTTCACATGGACTTAGAATGGTAGAATCATAGAATCATAGAATCTTTGGGTTGGAAGGGACCTTTCAAGGCCA
>NW_010565022.1:4417-18850 GCF_000687285.1 Phaethon lepturus
TTCTGGGCTGTGAGCGCACATTGCTGGCTCCTGTCCAGCTTTTCACCCACCAGGACCCCTGAGTCCTTCTCCATGGGGCTGCTCTCCATCCCTTCATCCCCAGCCTGTGCTGATACTGGGGGTTGCCCCGACCCAGGTGCAGGACCCTGCCCTTGGCCTTGTAGAACCTGAGGTTTGCACGGGCCCATTCCTTGAGCTTGTTAAGGTGCCTCTGGATGGCATCCCTGGATGACTTTGGAGTCACAAGGGGCTGAGTCCTCCAAGATACCAATTTTCCTGTCCATTGCTGGACATATTTCTCTCTTTGGAATTTCAGAGCTTCACAGTCAGCAGTGGAGTTTATTCACAGTGCCTGTCACTGGGTTTGAGGCTACCAGTGCTATCCCCATTTTAGAGATGGGACCCTGAAGGTCAAAGCTGGGGAACGGGACATAATGACAATGTGAAGTAACTGAGCTGGTATTCCCTGGATTGCTTGGTGAACAGGGAGCAAGAGAAATTACATGTTATTTGGTATTCTGAGGTGCAAATTTCAACACATATGAAAAAAGAATGTAAACCAATAACCAGGGGAGTTGTTTCTCACCAGCACTAGAGTAGCCCTATGGTGGAAGACTTCTGGGAAGCACCAGAGGCTGCAACAATATTTTTCTAGTTTGGGCTTAAATACCAGTAGTCTCAGACTTTGTACTTTCTCCATGTGTTTCTTTTCAGCTTGCTGAAATTTTAGTACCGTAAATATAGCTCTTTATTTTTTATCTGCTGTTTCCTTTATCTTCCCCCAGACTTTGTTCATCAGGTCAGCTAAGGAGAGCCATCTTTTTTAATTTTCCTTTAGTGCAGTGTTATTGCTACATTAGCTAACTTGCCAGTCCTGTGTGTTCACATACCATCCTGACCAGCCCACGCTCCATTGCAGTGCTGTCTGGCAGTCGGGGAAGAGGGTAGAAAACACACGCGGCTGGGCTCCAACCCTTTAGCAAGTCGATAATTGCCCATCCCTTATGTTCCTACCACGCACTGTGATATGATATTACCTCCCTCGCATGTAGGAGCTGTGAAAATCTGTGTCTCAATGCCAGATGCAAAGTAAAAACTTCTGACAGCAACTCAAAAGTCCTTCCTCAGCCATGTCTCAAGTGATAGTGTAACTTCTGCTGACTTCCAATGAAGCTTACATTAGATTCTGTTACATTTAGGCAGCAAGTGGTATGTGCATATCCTCAGTTTAAGCACCCAGGGTGCCCAAATACTTTTGCAAGTTTGACTTTAAATGGGACAGACAAGTTTCTGAGCATCTTAAGCACATTTGAACTCTGAAGTTCTTTCATTAGAGATTTAAATACGTAGGACTAAATGTTTGAGAGGGTTTGGAGACATCTGAAACTGCAGCAAAAGGTGTTCAGCTGGAAACTGTTTCACCGCCTGAGCTGTATGATAAGCAGGAGCTAGATATTGTGTTCATGTTGTACTTGGAAAACGAGGTGTTTTCATAGAATCGTACACTCGTAGAATAGTTTGGGTTGGAAGGGACCTTTCAAGGCCATCTAGTCCAGGGCCCCTTCAAACGCCATCTCCCCCACCCCCCTGCCATGAGCAGGGACATTCCCAACCAGAGCAGGTTGCTCAGAGCCCCGTCCAACCTGACCTGGGATGTTGCCAGGGATGGGGCATCTACCACCTCTCTGGGCAACTGGGGCCAGGGTTTCACCACCCTCGTTGTGAAAAATTTCCTTAGATCTAGTATAAATCTACTGTCTTTTAGCTTAAAAGCATTACCCCTTGTCCTGTCGCTTCAGACCCTGCTAAAAGGTCTGTCCTCATCTTTCTTACAAGCCCCCTTTAAGCACTGGAAGGCTGCAAGAAGATGTCCCCAAGTTTTCTACACTTATAAAGCATTACTGTTATTACTATCATAGTTACCAGTGTCTAAAGAACTCTCTGATCCTTGGAGACAAGAGTCCATTTCAGTGTAAGGGGCTGAAGACCCTCCAGCTCTCTCCTATGGTGCAAAACTTTCCTCCTGGAGTTGAAGTGGATGTTCCAGCCCCATATCAGGAGCATGTCAAAAGTCCCCAAACAGCCTAAAAGCTTCCTGTTACTGGTGGCATTAATTAGCAAAAGACTAAACCCAGCTTAAGTAAGGTTGAATTTCAGTCACGTGTGATGTTAATACAGGCTGAGTAGTTCTGAATATTTTATGTGCAGCCAGTGACCTGAAGTAAATGTCTTGTATAATACCAGTCGCCCCTCCACCACAAGCCTTGGGGCCTGAATCCTGCACGTAATACGCTCAGAGGCACAAAGAGAGGCACTGGATATGGGCTGGTGTCTGAGAGACTCATGCTGGGATACAGAGCTGGAGGAATAGAGAGAAAACGTGCTCTGCAGAATACCCTGGTACCCCTTTCTGGGCTTCCAGCCCAGCCCTGCTCAGCATTTCTTCTGTTCACATCTTCTCTCCGCTCTCCCAAAGAGAACTGTATCCCTACCCTGTAAAATCTATAAAATAGCTCAGTCAAGCAGAAGGCTTGAGTCCAAAACATTTGGGAAGGTTCAATCCAGTTTAGAAGAACCAGGCAGAAGTCAGAGAGAAGGGGGAAGACCTGACAGTCTGAGATATAGCCTGAGTGGCATCTCCTCCGATTGAGGAGAGCGCAGTCATGGTTTATGAGAGGTCGAAAGTGAGCAGTCAGGTGATGAGCCTGGAGAAAAAGAAATAGATTCATTCCATGTCACCTGCAGTATAACACCACATCAGTATTTGTTTTTTTTTTTTTCCCCTTGAAACCAGTCCTGGATAGTAATGGTGGTAACAGGCACTTTAACACCTGCCTCGTGAGTACCTGTTCTCCACCAAGTCTCAGTTTTTCCGGGCAAATACAGTGCAGAGGAAAACATGAAGTCTCCCAAACTCATGCCGAGGGCAATGCCAACTTTTAGCCAAAAGCCTAGTGCTGGGCAAAAATATTATGCATCTCAGTGTGCTCATGGCCCCTGGGGCCCAGGGAGGGTGGGAAGGCCAGCACCTCTGAAATGCCAATGTCCTTTAGCTCTTCTCGTTTTTGGAAGTAAGTACTGAAATGCCCAGCTGTGACTCCATGCTTCCTTTAACTCCAGTAAGACTTGGCAACAAGCACCATCCTATCAATTCCAGCTCAGGTAGCTCACAAAAAGAGCATGGTGGTACCTCCAAAGGCCTGAGAGGGGATTTTTAATGGGGTGGTAGGAGAACAGAGACATAGCAGATGCACAGACTTGGTAGAAATAGGAATATTCTGTATTACATTTACAGAGAGAAGAGGGGTTTTAATGAATCCCATCAGAACCATGGGTTAACAAGCCATAAACAGGCATTGCCAGCACTTAACTTTAGCATCAGTAGTTTATCAGCACATTGTTTCCACACTTAACCAGATTTTAATTGAATGTGAGTTTTGTTCTGTTTATTGGAAGAGCCTTCCCCTTCGGATTTGGTGATCACAAAAGCCTGAGGAGTGCAAGAGAATTAGAAAGCAAATAGGAGGATCAATCACAGCAGACCTCTGCAATCCGTGTCCGTCTCTTTTTTGTAATATACTTATTAGGTTCTTATTGTCAGGAAGGATTAGTGTTATGAGCTCCAGGAATTCCTTTCATTGCCCCGTGAGGCAAGGTAGTGAAGTGTGGCTGCTTTTCGTAACAATAACACTCTGGATTTTCCCCCTCTCCTTTCTCCCCACCCATATCCTCTCCTCTCTTCTCTCCTCTCCCACAGAGATTTGTGCAGCGGACTGCGGAGGACACGGCGTTTGTGTCGGAGGCACCTGCCGCTGCGAGGAGGGATGGATGGGCACAGCCTGTGATCAGCGAGCGTGTCACCCACGCTGCAATGAGCACGGGACGTGCCGGGATGGCAAGTGTGAATGCAGCCCGGGCTGGAACGGAGAGCACTGCACTATTGGTAGGGAGAACGAAAAAACGACTACTTTTAAAAGAATATTTGATGATCAGGGCGGAGAAAAGGCGCATGCTTTATTGAATATGTGTGACTTAGTGTAGCATGAGCACCTTTGTTCTTGGATTTCAAGTTCTGACATCATACATTTACATGTGGGAACAAGACAAAATGTCCTTTCATTTGTTGATGACATGACTATATATATTTTTTATTGTCAGACGTGAAGTACACCTATGTGGTGTACGTCTCTTTTATGGAGACAAGCCATCAAATGGCAGCTAGATGCTTTTTAAAAACATCCTACTTTGCCTCTCTCAAAAGGTCTTTCTATGGCCTCCAAGACTTCTCTCTACTATGTCGACAGCATTTTTGAAAAACGTGCATCTGATTGGAAGTTTTCTTTCCTTTTTTTTTGCTCCATTATTTGCACTGCCTCTTTGCTTGCCAGTATAAAGGAGGAAACTGCAGTCAGATGACTTCTGGCTGGTATTTAACACTGTCTTGCTTATCCCTTGTCTGCTCTGCTTCCTTTCTAACCATTTCATTTCCTCTCTCTTTGGTTCTGTACTCTTCATACACTTGGCAATTGAGCTCTCAGTGTCATGTCTATTATTACTATTAATAAGGTGCCACCAATGTGCTGAAATCATGCAAGGAGGTGCAGTTCCCACATTAAGCAGTTTGCAGCATCACTAATGAACTGACTTGGCTTTACCTTCCTCCTTCACCTCACTTAACTCCTTGATGCATTTTCCCTTCTTTTTTCTGACTGTCATGTGTTCAACCACTTTAGCCCCCATTCTGTAGTCGTGCTATAAAATCTGTACTGTTAAAACTTCCCAGATGCCATTTCACAGAGTCACAGAATCACAGAATCACTAGGTTGGAAAGGACCTTCCAGATCATCAAGTCCAACCATTAATCCAGCACCACCATGTTCCCTAAACCATGTCCTGAAGTGCCACATCCACATGTTTTTTGAACACTTCCAGTGATGGTGACTCCACCACCTCCCTGGGCAGCCTGTTCCAATGCCTGACCACCCTCTCAGTGAAGAAGTTTTTCCTAATATCCAATCTAAACCTCCCCTGGCGCAACTTGAAGCCATTTCCTCTTGTCCTATCGCTGGTTACTTGGGAGAAGAGACCAACACCCTCGTCGCCACAACCCCCTTTCAGGTAGTTGTAGAGAGCGATGAGGTCTCCCCTCAGCCTCCTCTTCTCCAGACTGAACAACCCCAGTTCCCTCAGCCGCTCCTCATCAGACTTGTGCTCCAGCCCCCTCACCAGCTTCATTGCCCTTCTCTGGACACGCTCCAGCAATTCAATGTCCTTCCTGTCATGAGAGGCCCAAAACTGAACACAGGATTCAAGGTGTGGCCTCACCAGTGCCCAGTACAGGGGCACAATCACTTCTCTACTCCTGCTGGCCACACTATTTCTGATACAGAATTAGTTTTAATTATTTAATTATTTATTAGTTTAATAATTCTGTTATTATGCATTAACAGAAAACTAAATTAGCGAATCCAGTTGTGCTCTCAATAATTCCTGTGTGAACCTGAAAAAATTCAGTTGACTTTAGAAGAGTTATTCTCGAGTTAGAATTCTCTTCCAGTCATTTTGTTTTAATCAGGTTCTTTTAAAGATAAGAAAATTTACGTCTATGTTGTTTTCATTATGCTGAGATACATACAAATCACCCTACATCAAAATTAACCACTAGCAATACCTGGGCAAATGTCGGCATAGTTATCCATGTGGATTATCAACTTAGTGGTACGTAGACATCACTTTCTTTGCTTACACCAGGTAAGTTGGCCCACACAAACAGGGTCATCACAATATTTTAATTCCAGCATTAGGGTAGTGGTACAAACCATATCTGTGGCTTAATTCTACTTATCATTTATTTATGCTAATGTCACCCTACTACATTATGGTCTCCACATGCATCCCCTAATGAAAAATATCTAGCTCTTAAACCTTCTTCTGTCTCATTAGACATTGCATTCTGCTTTCTTTTCTATGTCCCTAGCAGCTTTCATGTCTTTTCATGAGGAAGGGATTAAAAAAACCCCTCTCTTAAATGACTTTAAAATAGAAAGAGAGAGTCCTGTGTTAATTGAAATCCTGTGTTTCTGTAATATTATTTTATAGCCTTGTGTTCAAGCACTTTGATTTGGAAAGCAACACAGATTCATGAAAATGTTTTAAAAGAAAAAAAAAATGTTCAGCAAAAGGCCCCAAATCCAGGGGACTATTTTATATGAAAGTCATTTATGCACAAAAAAGCCTGATTCATACCCTCAGTGCCATTTTATTAGTTCTGCTGCAAAACCAAAATACCACTAGTCCGGTAGATGATATTTCTCCACACAGCTGATATGCTTGGCATGTTTTTGAACAACAAGCTTTTCTCTTTCATGGTAATTAAATTTATCCCATTATTTGTGGTATTCCTCACTCTAAATATAAAGAGTCTGTGTTATCGTGGGAAAGGCCAGCACCGCAACGCAGTCAGCATCATGATTTTACTGGTGTGCACTATCATTTTGCATGGTGCTACCTTCCTATTGCAGTGCTGCTTTGGTTTAGGAATCATTCTTTAATACTTTGAGTGCTGGAGTAATTCTCTTTCTTTTCATTTCCCCCCGCTCCTCATTTTCTTGCATGGTGATTTAGCGACAAATTTGTACATAGTCTCATGACTCTGAAGCTGTAAACCGTATTTCCTACAGAATATTTCATTGATAAATGTGTAGAACGCAAAGGAGATTTGGCAAAGGCATAAAGATCCAAGAAAATTGAATAGCTTTAGAAGGAGTAATAAGCTAGTTATATTGGCACAGATGAAAGGACATTGACTTGGAATTACATTAAGTATGTGGAAAGCATTCCCCTTGTCCTTGTGTAATGTCCCTGCATGGCAACTTGTTCTGTTGACAGTAATTCCTTATACGTCTATGTCATGGCCCGGTTTGCTTTAGCGCTGGCAAGCATAAAACCCCATTGCTGAAGTGATGCTTTAACAACATTGCCCTGTGTGCAGGTAACATGGTAGAAATGGATGGTACAAGTAAAGGACACTTCTTCCATTTCCTGTTGAGCATGTTTGAGAGTAAGAAATCCTTTTGTTTTGTAGGTCATAGGAGGCTCTTTCTTACGGTGTTCGAGGGAACTCTGATCCCAGTGGATTAATTTTGCTTGCTAATATCAAGAGTCGTGTTACCCAATATACTAGCTTGATTGCTCACATTCAGAGATTTTATTAGGGGAATTCCAGTTAATTCCCAACCAGGAAATTGATGCAGAAGCTTGCATTCATCATCCTAATTCAACAAACATGGTGCATCCAGGCAAAAGAGTAGAACAGAAAGTTGATTATATAACTGCAGGAATCCTGAAACACAGCAGAATGGTTCAATCGATTTACACTAATTTCTTAAAGGAAAAACCCAACATGACAACAGCCACAGTGCACGACTCCTACGATGGGATCTCCAGCATATTGGAGATGTTTTGTTAGAAACATTGCAAGAATTCAACTTTCTTCTATTGTGGCCCAAACCACATCCAGGGAGCATGGTGGGTTTTAGGAGTGTTGAGTTTAAAGGTGAAATCAACCCACTCACTGTGGACTCTGAAAGGCCAAATTACAGTTCAGCTCTGCGGTAGGCTACTCTATGGGATTGAGTCACTGGTAGCACCACAGAACATTTCCTGTGTTTAATAGACAACTGCAGAAATTTCCCATGGCTGTAACAGCCTGGCCTCAAATTTGATACAGCTGAAGATAGTGCCCCAGGTGCTGTGCAGCCCACCTCAGAGATGCAAAGGGAGACTTGACTCTGCCTACCTGGCCCTCACACTGAGATTGTACCTGATATATGAATCTCTGTATGGTATTTTACCAGCAAGAAGCCTTAATTCCTTGATTCATATTAGGGTTGTTTAGAAAAATAATGGCAGAGAGGGCTTCCCTGTTGTGGTGGAGTTGGGACATTCACCATCCTCAGCCTAGATGCAAGACCAAAGCCATCGTTTGAAGTTCAGTTGCTGCACCTGAACACTACAGGGTCTCCAGGGCGCTGAGGGACCAGCTCTCCAAACGTACAAGTCTACCTAGCAGGATTTTCAGAGCACCTTAGTGCCTAATTCCCATTGACCTCTAGAAAAGCTACGTGCTTAACTCCTTTTGAAAATCTGCTCCTGGCACGCACGGGTGATGTATGCAATAACAAGTGCCCAGACAGAGAGGCAGACAGCCTGTCCCACACGGGCTTCTGCTTACGGCGCCATCGGGCAGGGTTCTGTTTTACTTAGGAAAACTCAGATTTTTGAGAAATCTGCCCCTTTAAGTTTGCCTTTCATCAGCCTTCTTGCATAAATAATCACACATGTTCTGAAGAGCCGGGGTTGTAATCAGTGCCTCCTACTTTCTGCTGGAGCAGCTGGAATCCAGACAAGGCACATTACAGGTGGATCCTGGTCTCTTTTCCCTGGCTTTCTAACACTTCACTGGTGCCGTCTGAATCCATAAAGCAGTTCAGTCCATGTGCAGCCCAAGATAAAATAAGCCCAGCAGCATCTGGTGAAGGTTCTTGCCCAACAGAGCCGACAGCTCTCTGCAGCACTCAGGCGTATCCGCAGCAGGAGCTGAGCTCTGTCACCCTCTGGCACCCACCCTGCCTGGCTGAGATGGGGACCTTTGGGTGGGAGAAGGCCATGGCTATAGCAGCCAGTGGAAATACGTGCATGCTGCTTTGTTCCGACATGATTTTGCATCAAGCTGACGGTAATCTGGCCTTAAGTAGTTTGGCAGCGTATTTGACTGTAAATATTAAACACAGATGAACTTCAAAGACAGGCTTTTTCCCTGCCCCTGTGGCATAAACTTGTGCGACAGCAGTACACGGCTACTTTCTCCTCTGCTTCAAGTTTGTGTGATCTCAGTTTAACTCCAGTGGTTTCCTTGAGCTCTGTCCACCCCTCAGGGAAAATAAAAGGAAGAAAGAAAATTTAGAAAATGAAGGAGGAGAGTGTGCTGGGGAAGAAGTCCTGCCCAAGGACCTGCCCCCAGCATCTCTCACTTATCTCTTCCCTCTCTGTGAGCCAAAAGGAATGCTTATGTTATCCTTCCCAATGTGTTTCGGACAGAGCAAACCAAGTTAGCTCAGGCTGGTGAAATGAAAGGACTTTCAGACTGAAAAATGCTCACGTGAGCTCCCCCTCCAGCACATCTGAAGGCACAATGGCTATCAGGAGGAGGGTGGTGACATGGAGCTGAGTGCGGTGCCTTTGGGTGCAGAGGACACCTTAGAAAAGAAGCTTTTCCTCTGAGCCCCTACATAGTTCCTCAGCATGTCCCACACGTCCGCAGCGTTTCCAGATGAGTATCTGTAGATAATAAGATGGTATTTTAATGCCAGAAGTATAGTATGGGAATAAGACTACACAAGTTTAGAGAAGAAAGCTTCATGCTACCGTGGAATACTCTCACAGAAGGCCCACGTTACTTTTCAAATTACAGGAAAGCATTGACACATAACTGACATATGGTTGGCATCGGCAACTGCCTCCACTGCCATCATCTGTACAATGACTTCTGCCCAAGTTTGCAGGTTGGGCTGCTCTGGATGTCAAAATCCAAGAGACACATTCCGAGGCTTCAGCCGTCGTCCGAGCAGATGGCGATGCCGTGCTTTCCGCATCGCTGCCGCTACACTGGGGGAGTTAGTTCAGCTCATTCCCGAGCCTCGTAACGGCCCCACGCTAGGTTAGCTCTGGTCCTCCCAGCCCTCTCCGCTTTCTTACAATAGTGCTTCCACGGATGCATTAGATTCATGGGATGGAGAAGTAATTCCTGCAAGGGCTGTTGCCGCCCAGGTGGGCAGTCTGCGTGGACTCACCTGAACCAAAAAGGTCTTCAGAAGGGTACCAGGACATGACTGAGAGAGAGATTGCAGGGAGCGGAGAAGAGAACAAGGGAAGTAACGTTTAAGCAGGTAATGCAAGAGAGAAATGCAAGACTTGGAGCCTCTTATTTATTAATAAAAACCAGCCGCTGTTAGGACAGAGAGTGCCGCCTACTGGCATGTGCAAGGGCTCTCCGAGGCAGGACTCCTGGCTTCTGCTAGTGTCTTTGCCACCAACCTTCTGTTTGACCCCAGAAAATTGGTTGGAAGGTGGTTTTCCAAATTAATGTTCCATGGGAATTGGGCACATGACTGCTCCCACTACATCTATAACTTTCTTTTTTCTTTCTTTAGCCCTCCTTGGAATGAGTATATTAATACTTACCTATCTGGTAGAGCTGCCATGACATGAATTCACTATTTGTAAAGTAATTTGAACTGGGGCTAAAGGATACTGTATAAATGCAATGTTTTGCCATTAAGAAGATCCAGGGAAAAGCCTGTCCTGGTCTGGTAAGGTCACAGGAGAACTGTGCAACTTTGTGCGGAAAAATATAAGGTGATCAGGTGAGGTGGAGCACTTTCAAATGACTCTGTTTTTCCTGATGAAAGGAAAAGCAGTCAGTAAAACAGAGGCAGACTGTTGCAAATGAGCAGAGCATTACAATATTCTGCCACGTATATATATATTTATATGTATGTATACCTATATATATAAAAGCACATAAATATATAGATATATAAAACTTTCCTCCTTCTCTTTCTGATCTTAATGAGCAAAGATGACTGGATGCCTAACCACAGCCTTCTTGAGCTCTTTGACTGAGGAGGGCTGTGCTCCACCCTTCTTCCTTTTTTCTCTCCTCATAATCAAGGTTTTTCTTTTCATATCACAGTGAATTCTCCTTTGCCTTTCTAGCACCTGCACAATCTCGTAGTAAGCCGCAATGCACTTATTCAATCCTACCTTAAATGTCCTGTCTTTTATCTCCCAAGCTCACTATCTGGATAAGGTAGTGAAAGGTATGCTCTTCCTTCCTATTTTTCCTATTGTCTTTGTGTTTCTTTTTAAAAAATGCACCGTGGACATGCTGTGTTGAGGTCACATCTCTTCCTCATTGTCACCAAAGTGCTCCCTAATGTCTGGAAGGGTGAACTTTCCGGTCATTTAGGTAGGAAATACCTCTGTAAGTGCTGTGACCCTGTGTTAACATCGTGTCAGTGTTCCTACCTGTCCCCTTGTCCCTGCCCTCCCCTCCAAATCATCTCTCATCCTCACCCCTCCTACCCAGGTAAGGAAAGTCAGGAGAAAACAAAAGTGTCTGTGAACACAGAAGGAGCCCTGTACAGTGATGTGTTTTAATTAAATGTCTATGACCCATTTTGTAACAAGCAGGTGAGTGCACTTTCTGTGTGGAGTCTTCATGTTTTTGATCCATGACTGCTAAGTCTTACATGGGAACTTTGAGTAATGAGATATATATTATTTTGTATTTTTTAATGCAAAAATGTTATGACTTCAAAGCCTCTGGTTGTATAAATCCATAAATTCTGTTGAAATTGGTGACGTTGCGTTAATTTACACTACAAAGAACGTTCCTATTTGTAAATGTAAAGCAAGTCTAGGACCCAGGTCTTTCTTCAACTGAGAAGAAATGGGATTGAACTATTATGGAATAGAGGCAATCTAGCTTAAAGAAAATCTCAGTATTAATCAGAGTAATGAGCTAAATTAATGTAGGACTTTTTAATAGGAATAGACAGTTCGACAATGCACTTAGCTTTCTAAAAATATTGAAATAGCACACATCTGGTTAAATACAACAATCTGACAATAAATATGATTGAGTTGGACACAAATATCTTTCTACATGGCTGATTTGGCACTAACAGCAACACAGTGCTGACACCACACAGCATCATATGTTTGCTGGTTAAACAAACCAAAAAATCAGGTTGAACAAATCAGTTTCTTCCATAGCATTACCCTCCTTTTCAGGTTGTGAGCAATGAGAAATAGCAGCTGTGAGAGGCTGATGAAGAAGGACAGATACGCCAAAATATTTGTCCGGTGAACAGTTAAAATGAAGTCTCTGCCATATAGGGCTCTTGTGGTGTGACAAGAAACATGGTTGCCCTACTGACTTCGCTTCTCTGACGAATTTACAGTCTAATGCTTCTCTCTTGTTTCCACTGAGGCTTAAAGGCAGGTTTAGGTACAACCATAAATAGAGAAAAACTTTGAAAGGATAAACAAATATTAATGATAAGGAAACGTTCACAGTTTAAATAAGGAAGCTTTTGTCTAGTGTAACGCAGCAAGTGGTAGCTGTCCTTGCACCCATGTTTATAGGTCAGTGGATTGTTCAGTGGTATTTAGTTTTCTTTCATTGCTTAGCATCAGTGAAACGTGCTTGACGTTATTTAAATTAGGGGAAAAAAGTATATTCTCCTTTTTAGATCAAGGAAAGAGGGTCAATTGTTATGCCCTTATGGAGTAATAGTGGTGGCATCCTTAGAGGAAGATGCGGGCCATCACTAGGGAGTGCAATCAGAACCTCTTGTTAATGTTCCGCATCTTAGTGTTTTGCATTGCAAAACCCCAGAATTCCTCCTTTTCATCTCAACTTCTCTTGGAGAAGGTTGGATCAAAAGGTAGCAGATAAGCGCCAAGGGGATAGAAAAGATGAGAAATCAGCCTGCACAGCCTGGGTCCAGGGACCTTCAGTACTTCAGGGCCATTCAGTGGCCCAGGTTTTTTTCTGGATAGTCTTTTGACTCACCTTTCTGCCCAAGAATAAAGACACATTATAATTAGTGAGTATTTCAGTGGATAACAGGTTAAGTAACATACTAAGAATAAAAGATCGTCTCTTACCATGCATGGCCTCTTTTGGAAGGATTAGCAATAGCTGAAACATTAAAAGTACATGTTTTTTACTTGGCTCACTGCATGGTGTGCATTTTTCAAAACTAAATTACTCATGCCCTTTTGGCTTTCTTAATTATTAACATCTTTCTGGTTGAAATCCCTTCCCAATAATCCTGTGTTGTCAAGGGTGAGCCTGATTTACTGCAGAATCTTTCCTGCAGCTTTACAATAAACCGGTAAGTCAGAGAAGATGCAGAATTGTTTCTAAATTGGAGGGCAAGTTTCAAGAGCAAGCATCAGCATGATTAAACCAGGAAGCTCTAACTAGAATTGGAGTGGAGTCTTCTAAACTAAGGCCTAATTAACACTAGTAATGCTTAAAATGAAAAGAAGTGCCTACTATTAAAGAGATGCTGATTTTAGAGACAACTTCTCCATCTAGAATACCATTGGAGCTGATAGTACATCGATGTAATTAATTTCTATCGTTTTTTATCAATTTTTGCTCTTAAAAAATAACCACATTAACACCATAGTGAGGCATATAAACAGCTCGCCTGAAATGGAAAGATGCTGAACAATATCTGAATTCAGGGATGGCTGCAAGGTGACTTCTTTGGGCTGCTCCTGAAGTCTGAGAAGCAGTGAGAACCCAAGGTCTGGCCTCAGCCAGTTTGTACAGCCAAAAGCAATAGGAGCTCAGGCAAGTAACTTTAATCTGTGTTTCACAGGATGCATCTGATTAAAGGTTTCTGGATTCACAGTGGTAGTTTGAGTTGGGTGTTTTTCAGGACACTTTACTGTGTTTCTCATAATTTGCAGGGATCAGCTGATGCTTTGCTCCTCCTCTACAGAACTTCTGCAGGTCACTTACTGATGTCCTCTCAAGCTCCAGGTGTTTGCGTCCCCACATGTTGCATTCAGCCATGTCCTACTCGTTTCAGAGCTCAACCACTGTCTCTTGGGACTTGCTAGAACATTCGTCAGTGCTTTCCTACTGACAGTGGAGGAAAGATAATAGCTTTATCTTTCAAGTCCAATTTCAAGTGGCAATGAGGCTTGGCTTGAAGAAAATTCCCATTGAACATTGTTTATAATTGGACTAATTAGAGAAGGCCTTAACTGTACAGATCATTAACAGTAGATTATTTTACCAACAATCTTAAAAAGGCAGGGTAATTTCTTACTCTGGTGACAGTCTCCTTTGACTCTGATACTCTTTTCTTGTCTAGTTCAAAATTAGTCCACTTTTTACATTGCTTCCCTGGTCTGTCTCTTGCATGGTAGACCTGACATCTTTGCGAATGTCCCACAGTATCATCGTCTTTCAGCAGTGTTTTCATGTCCTTCAGTTGGAAACTCACATAAAGGAGTTTTTTTTGACCTCCTCAAAAAGCCCTATTCATATATTAAATGCTCTTACTCACCCAAATACAGTTAACAAACACAAACAGGAATACTGGATCATTAGTGACTCTAGCTACGAGAAATCAGAGCTGCAAGATTATGGTGGTGTAAATCTGTGAGGATTAAGCCATCCTGCTGTGTTGATATTCAGAAGCACTTTGGAGACAAGATGATCTTTTTGCTTTACACCTCAGCATGGGGGAAAGGAAGGGATAAAGTTTTTTTGTATGGTCTTTTCATCAAGTGCTTTGAAGTGCACTGTTTGTGGAATGGGGAATACTGGGCATTCCTGTCCCT
>NW_010565022.1:18881-25610 GCF_000687285.1 Phaethon lepturus
AAGTCTTTATGCAGCCAACCAGTTCAGAAATAGCAGTACTTACAGGTCCATTCTGCTGGATACATTGGCCTAGACAGCGATGTTAACTTCTAACTTTCTGAAACTAGGAGTCTTCTGACAGCTGCTGCTTAATTGTGTTGTTTTCTATTAATGGTTTCCTTTCTCATTACTTCTGAAAACTGTGTCTGCTGTCCTACCAAACCCATGACACAGGAGAAGTACAATTTAATCCTCACAGCACACATACTTTGCTGTACCTTGTAATGTAATAGTTAATATCTGAAAAATTTCACGTTCATGGATCTGTGAAGAATTTATCCCATTAGGAAACAATTCTCTCTGACTCCTTGGAAGAGATTTATCTCATTAGGAGCCAGAGATGGCTCCCTCCTCGATGGGAGGGGGTAAATTTGCTTTCTAGACTTGAAAGATGCCAAAACAATGACGTTGGGCATTACAGGTTGGTGTTACCCCACTTTACTTATCTACAGCATAGATGCTTATGTCTCAGCTAGTCATGCTGGGTTCCCTTAATAGTCGAGGAAGAGGAATGGACCCTTTGGGAAGGCGTAATCTCGTGAGATTCTCTCTCTCTTCTGTCTTGTCTCTCAACTGATGCTTTTCCTCTGTCCACCTTCTGAGATGCTTGACTTGGTTTCTGTGGTTCCCGATCAAAAAGATTCAGAGGAAATCACGAAGTCCATTCGGATAGTCTCAAACATTTTATATAGACAGTGAATTGCACACAAAATTCAAAGACATAGGACTGAATGGGGTCTCCTCAGTTAGAGTCCAGTCTTCTGCTGTCAAGAGCAACCGCATTGTGTAAAACTTTTTATAAATTTACCAAGCTCTATGGATAGATCAGTGAGGCTTCTTCTCCTTAATACTCCTACAGGGGGGCTACTCCAAAACTTGATTCCTTTGATCCTGGCAAATTATTTTTTTTTTTCTTTCTAATTTCCAGCCAGAATTTATTCATGCTTGGTTTATGTCCATTTGTTCTTATGCCAGCATTATTCTCTTCAGCTTAAATAGCTGTTTTCCCTTCTCACTGTTTATCTGTTTCATGCCTTTGTGGAAAACAATCATAGCCTTCTCAGCCTTTGCTGTGCTAGAGTAGACAAATCAAGCTCATTTCCTCAGATGCAGAAGGTGCTCCCATCCTAATTATATCAGCCATTTTCTGCCACCCCAAATTCCTCCTTTCCTAAGCCTGGGATAGTAGAGCACATGTAGCTCCATATGAGCTCCTAATTTTTACGGTTATATTAGTTTTTCCTTACACTTGCTGGCCACTCCTCATGTGAGACATTTGAAGATCATTTGCTTTTGTCATTCTCAGAGCAAATGATCAGTCAATACAGTATCTTTTCTGTCTAATAATGTTAGATCTTTGCCTTTGAGATCTTTGTTCTGAAGATTATAAAGCACAAAATATAATTGAAAAAAAAACACAATAAAATGAAATCCCTCTTTTCCCTCTGAATTTTCATCATGTGAAACCTCATAGGCCTAACTTAAACCATTTCCAGGATTCGGACCTGGTCCTACATGGCTTGGAACCAAACCCAGGAGAGTTTTTGTCTTTAGCTCCCAACAAAAACTTCTAAAACCTGTCTTCTTCCCCATTGCAGCAAATAAGGGACTGCTGCAGGAATTAAACACTACTTGTTGGGTTAAAAATCTAGTGTTATCCGACCTATCTTCTCTCACCCTTCTACTGTGGTGTCTTCAACTTCTCATCACTCAACTCTTTTTGGTTCTCACTGCACTCCTGTCCAGGTCAACACCACAGCACCTTTGCAAGGAGTTTCCTGCTCAGCCTCTGCAACTGCAGGATAGAAAAGAACTTTTTAGGATGGATTATGAAGAGTCCCAAGCAGTAAAAACATGAAGTGTGCTCAATGGTGATGCACCAGCCAGGCTCTGATGGAGCTATGCAGAATACACATAAAGTGAGACTTCTTCAGATGTTTTTCATCTAGACAAATTTAGGCAGATTTATGAAGAGGGGAAAACGGTCATATCTCTACCGTTAGGATGGTCCTATCCAAACTGAATTTATCTACTCCAAAGTGGGATTATCTACCTAGCTAAGTAATTTCAAGAGATTATTTTAACAAGGGATACACTTCTTCCTCTCTCATTCTCCCAAACAGCTGAATGCTTTCAGCTTGTACTAAAAGTAAGTAAAGGGAACACACACATAAATTAGTTCTAGCATGGAAAAAAAATCAGATTAAATGGTGAAAAGTTTGGCACTGTTGTAAGTAACTGAAGGCTGGATATTAAAATGGAGAATTTCAAGTAGCCTCGTCTACATAGCTATCTAAATAGCTCTTCTGTAGTAGATAAATACTATTCTAGTGTATAAATACCGAAACACGCACACACACAAGCATGCTCACACATACACACACAGATTGTATGCACACAGACATATTTCAATACACATTTTGAAAGACTGCAATACAACAAAAACGTTTGTAAATGCAAAATTCATTTAAGATCCTTTTAAAGGACTTTTCCTTACCACCTTTTCCTTATTCCATTTGATCCTTGTAAATCTGTCACTTGTTAGAAAAACAATCCTAGAAAAGACGTTAAGTTCACCGTGAAACTTTTCCTTAGTTGAAAGGCATTTCTGAATGACGTGTCCCCAGCGCGGGACACGCGATGGCGTGGTGCGCTCTAAACGCTGTCTCAGCACTTCCTGGGCAGCCTCTCGTGCATCATGCGGTCAGCCAGACGTTGCGATGACGCGCACCTTTCGGTACTCTTCGCCGTCACGTTGTGCCCCGTTAGGACAGGATAGGTCTGTGTTGTTTGCACAATTTCACAAGCAAAACTGTCTTGCAAAGCTGAGAGCCCAAAGGAACTATGTGGCAGGATACCACAGCACACATATAAATAGAGAGCGCCTTAACATAGGGCTTAGGAAGGCTGAATTGTGTTCCTGGTATAATCAGTCCTGCTGAGTGACCTTGACAGTCACTTCAGTCCCTTGTACTTCAGTTTCCTAAGCTGTAAAACGTCTCTTACCTTTCTGATGGCTTCTTGGAAAAGATTTCTGAGCTCTGCGGGTAAAAAGCCCCCAGAACTGTACAACCTCAGCAGCCTTCCGCGCACCGCTGCTCACCGTGGAAATTACTCTGCTATTTTCCTGGGGCGAGGGGGGAGGACGGAAATCTCAGTGGGAGGTCATCAGATGAGAAAATCAAACCCTAGTGAGCAGACTGGAAGCTTGGTGCTCCTATCCCCCAGGTGTTATCACCTATAAAAGAAATGCCTGCCTCTGTGCTGGGCTCCTCTCTAGTCATGGGGGAGAAATGGGTGTTTCCAGAGCGCACTGCAGCTCGTCCGTAGGGGCATCTAACACGCACGCAGGGATTTATGCCATGGGACAGTCGTCTTCTCTGCTGACTACAGAGAGAGTTGAAGGTATCATCTCCCTTGTAGATGAATCATAACCAGATGAGATGAATCCCACCCAAAATGTAGGTAGAGAAATTGGGTGTTCTCCAAATATTTCTAATTTAGGAAGTGTCTTCCCTTTCCAGCCAGCTTTGACTGCTTGCCAGTCTGAGATCTCAGTACTGCTGAAAGCCAGCTGCTTTATCCCACTGGGTTTTAGGACCCCATACGCAATTTAGGTAACCCCAAATCTTGGTCTTACAAAAGGAAAGGCTTCGAGAGCCTCAGAGAGCAGGGTGGGTTTTACAACCAATGAAGCAGGAAAATCTCACTGCCTCCCCGAAGCCCACCGTTCCCTTGATCCAAGTCGTGAGGCTGGGCTTGTGGGGACCTCCTGGGAGAGCCAGAAGCAGCAGCCCATTGAGTGGTCGCCACCATTCTGATACCAAACCGGGGCAGTTCATTGCAGGTGGGAAGACACCAAGTGGGAGTGGAGAAATAAAGTGAAGGCAAAGGGAAAAAACCCGTTTAATTAGCTTTTTCCAGGCTGTGTTGCTTTGTCTTCCCAGCGCATGTGAACGTGTGGCTGTTTGCCTTGCAGAGGGATGCCCTGGCTTGTGTAACGGCAACGGCAGATGCACTCTGGACGTGAACGGCTGGCACTGTGTCTGCCAGCTGGGCTGGAGAGGCGCGGGCTGCGACACCTCCATGGAGACGGCGTGCGGCGATGGGAAAGACAATGACGGAGGTAGGACTTGAGCACGCGTGATGCGTCAGGCTTCGCAGAGCCTGGGAACAGGGGACAGTCGGCTGGGCTCCATTCTGCAGGGCAGATGGTTTTCTGACAGCTGGTGGGGAGCAGACAGCAAAGTCTGCCAGGCTGACTCAGCCAGAGTGGATCCTAATTCGAATGAAACGGATCTGGACTTGGGGTGCCAGGGCTGAAGAGGGAGGTTTGTTTATCCTCACATCAAGTCCATATTCCAGAGAGCAAGCAGAGGCTACGCGCTGGTCCCGTGCCCCATCCCAGCCATGCGGGTCAGCAGTGACATGATGGGACCCCCTCAGACAGCGAATGTCCCCGACTGTTCCAACTTTGGCTCCACTGCCTGAGTTTTTCATCAGTGCTCTCCGGTGGGTCACTGCTGACTCGGGATGGATGTTTTGCAGAATCTTAGAGGCTTCGGTGACTGATCCCCATGCCCACAAGTCATCCAAGCTCTCTCAAACCATGTTTTATTGATTACTGTCCCATATGTAATGATGTCAGGCATGTGAATAATAGCGCTGCGTAATGCAAACTTAATATTCAGAGTTATCTCGTTACAAAGGAAACCCTGGTGCAGTGTGAAGGTTTGAATTAGAGGGCAGGAGATGAGATATTAAATTTAAGGCATAAGGGAGACTGCATAATTTGTTTTGTTGTCACTCAGCAAAAGGCTTTGTAAACCACAAGTCTGGGCCAGGACCCAGGCTGTGAAGTGGAGACTGCATTTTGAAAGCCTCTGTGTTATCATAGTCACAAGAACAGTACGGTTAAAAAAAAAATAAAAATAGCTAAGCCAAGACTGTGATTATCTGCTTCACAGCAACTGGGATTCTGATTGAATATTTAAAATACTTCTGCACATCTGGCATGGCAAATGGACCAAATTATCCCTTTAGAAAAGATGGAAAAAATTGGAGAACCATACAAAGAGTACACACGATAAAACAAAGGTCGCTTTTTGCCTCACATGAAACTGAATATCACTGTACTTGTCGTTCCTATTTACAGCTGCCACAGGGCAGCAATAAAGTTCATCACATCAGATGTGTAAAAATATGTAAATAGAGCCAAGGATAATCCCAGTTTCCATGGAAAAAAAGTAACCAACAAAAACCCTGTGAACTTTTTAGAAAGAGAGAGAGGGAAGAAGGAGTAATCCAGCCTAACATACAACGTAGGTCACATCTGTATAACATCAAAAAGAGCACGACCAGAGTCTGAGCAGGTTGGTGGAACACCATCTCCTCATATCTCCTGGTTCAAGGTGCTAATGTTGTAACTGGGTTGCCCTCCCCTTGAAACAAGCCGTTTGTCACGTTGCTAGCCTGCGGGACAGCAGATGTAGACGGGAGAGACAAAAAGCATCGACATGTTTACAAGGTAGTGCGCAGCAGCTGCTAACTTGCATTTGGTGAACTTGTGTGGAGCAGTGGTGTACACAGCTAGAGCAGAGCAACTGATAGGTTGTAACATATTGCCTTGCGACAGCATATTCACGTGTCAGAGCCCACAAATGAGTGTTGACTTTACTCTTGGTACGCTAAAAAACCTACATGTACATGGTGTGCATTACAGTTTACAGATAATCCATGTCATACGCTACGCTGCTCCTTAGATTTTGCTACATTAATGCTAAGGACTCTTCTCAGCTGGAAAGTGGAACAGTGGAATACATTTACCTTCTTGACTTGATTTTTATACATTTTTATGGATTATTTGTATTTGTGGTCTCAAATCGAGAATTTCAGCCCCTGCGATGTAGGGGCATCTACATGGTGAGGCACTTCTGCTTTGAAGCCCAAGTTCCTCGTTTAGCCCAGGGAATATAGTTACATGGACTCATGAAGAAAGGCTGATTCTGGACCTGTTTCCTAGTTTTTATGCTGATTTCTCTAGCAAGACAGATGGAGGCATTTGTAGAATATCCGTAGAATAATTCAGGTTGGGAGGGACCTCCAGCAGTTATCTAGTTCAACCCCTTGGTCAAAGCAGTTCTAATTACATCAGGTTGCTCAAGGCTGTGTCCACTCAACTCTTGAACACCTCCAAGGACAGAGATTCCACCTCTCCGGGCAATCTGTTCTGCTATATGATCATACTTAGAGTAAACTTTTTTCTCCTAATATCTAATCAAAATTTTCTGTGTTCCAACTTAATGTTTGTTGTCTTTTGTCCAGCACCATCTGAGACATCCTAGAGTACCTCAGGTGGCTTCTGGCTTCCCCTTCACAATAACTTGGATCTCTAGTAGAGCATATATATATGTCCATATATATAAACCAGGACATGGTTTATATATATAAAAACCATATATATAAACCTTTGGATTTCTCAGCTATCCAAAGGCAACTCAAATGACACTAGGCACCTGTGTTTAGGAGCAGAATTGATCCCATATTCAATGCAGCCACTTTGTTACCACAAACTTTGATACCTTGGGCAACTGCTGCACTTCAAAAAGCTCTGAAGAGATGTAGGCCTGAACAGCCTCGTGAAAGAGCGTGTAGTATGTGTATTAGCACAGAATCACAGAATCACAGAAT
>NW_010565023.1:0-6007 GCF_000687285.1 Phaethon lepturus
GCCGCGGGTGAAGCACCAGGCGCTGTGGGCAGCCAGGGGTGCAGTGCGGGACGGCGGAGCCCGCCGCCGAGTATTTGTAACGTCCATAAAAGTGCGAGGGGGAGGGAGGAAATTCTGGGTAGTCCTTACTCAGCTCGAGCTATTAGCGTGCTTGAGTGAAGTTTACCTCTCCTGCATCTGCCCCCGTGTTTTACCGTGTCTCATAATGTGATCTTCAGGGAGCTTGAGAGGGGTGACACAAGGTGAGGCACTCAGGAACTCTGAGCAAAAATATGGCTTGGTTTGAACCCGAGCTGCTTAAGTACAGCCTGTTCTTCGTACCTCGTCAGCGTTATTGACGGAATAATAGCAACTCAAGGATAGCGATAAGCAAGCAGATTGCCTCAGTGATGGGAGCAGCACTTTGGGGAAGAAGTTGAAACCTGGATCCTACAACTGTCTAATTTAAACGTACTTGTAAGATGCCTGTGGGTACAGCAAAGATTTCTGTCAGAAACGGATACAATGAGCTGGCAAACAGGAACACTACAACAGCCTTGCTACGCGCAGGCAGGCGTGTAGTGTTGCCTAGTCGTCTCACTGCAATCAGTGTTTTTCTTGGGAGCCTCCTGTCTGGAGCTGAGCATCGTCACACTGGGACTCATGCCATGGGCTCGGCTGTCAGGTTGCCTGCACTGCTACTCGGTAGGGAAGAAAAGTCCTGAAAGAAAGCAGAACTTTTTATAGCCAGAAGTTTAAGCTGATGTAGCAGAACAAATGGTGTGTTTCTGTGATTGCTTTTTATCTGCTTGAAGACGAGTAATAAAAGTCTCCTGGTTTAGGACCTTGATAGGAGATATGGACTACACAGGGCAGAATGCTGGTAAAATCACTTTGAAGCTGATGAACCCCATGGATGCAGCCCCACTTAGCTATGGATAGGGCTATACTGAAATGTGTGATGGTCCTGTCCTTATGTCCTCGTCCTCCCATCGTGTCCTGCGTGAAAGCTGCGCTCTTTTGTGGAGGGGAAGAAGAGTGGAAAAATTCCACACCACATAAAAGCACACCCTTTTCGGCAAAGGGGAGCCTGGGTCTCTGAATCACTGCTCTCCCATTGCACCGGAAAGCCTTGTCCAAGAGTTGCCCTGCAAAACCAGGAAGCTTTGTAGTCCTCCGGGCAGCCACTTGCTGCTTGTTGTGAAGGCCCAGTTCTTGCAGAGCAGATGCTTTAGTAAGCAGCCTCTGGCCTTGCTCTGCAGTCTGCTATTATTCCTTGTTCTTCTCCCTTTTCTTTGCTACCTTTTGGCTACTTGGAGAGGGGAGCCAGAACACACAGTCATTTTGATCAGACTATAGTAGATGAGGGGACAAGGTACTGCCACCGGAAAGATATTTTTGGCAATGGTGGCAGGAGATGGCAAACTTTGCCCTGCTGCCTGTGGTGGATTTGATTTGCCTTCCTCAGTTGGGCTTGCCACCATCCCGTAGGAGTAGCCCACAGCAAGGCCCCACTATATATAATACAAGGACATTACCCTCCTCTGCAGAGGAGTATGCATGGGAAGTGGTGTATAGATGGTGCAGACCAGATGTTATTTTTGACCGAAACCTTTGATGGTGGTGTCTGAAAGCTCTTCTACTGCAAAGCACCTTGAGCAATGCAGACCCACCAGTGAGAGTGGAGGTCTCATGTCCCACCTCTCCTCTCCATCACGGGAAAGAGACCTCAGCCTTGGCTGTCAAAGCAGCAGTCAACAGGAACCTTTGGGGAGCTCAGCCTGTTTGGCAATAGCAGATACAACCCGCTGGTTCATTTCCAAACATGACACAACAGCCTGTGAGACACGCATACCGTACTCAGCTTTCCACAAGGCTCTTGACCTTGTTGGAGTACTCTAAATTGCATTTTTGTGGGGTAAAAAGATTAATAACCAAGTAAGAGATAGAATGTAAAGGCCAGGAACAATGATCAGTTTTCATAGCAACAAGGTTAACAGCTGAATTTCCTGGGGATGAGGAGTCTGTTCTGCCCTGGAAATTCATGAGTGAGTGGGCAAACAGGATGAATAATGGGAGAACAGCATTTGCTGATGTTATTGAGGGTACTTGACAGTGAAACTAAAACCGAGGATAAGAAGTTGCTGAGACCTGAAGGTCCTGAGTGACCTGCTGATAAAATGGTGTGTTCGTTTCCATGCTGCTAAGTGAAACATAAGAAAAGCAACTCTAATGATACATGCATAGATGTACGTGGAGTGTTATTGCTTAGGTGAGAGGTCTTTGTGGATAGTTCTTCTAAAACATTCTACATTCATTAACTGTTAAAGGAAAACTGAATACTAGGAATGATTAAGAAAGGAATGAAGAACAAAATGGAAAACATGGTCAAGCTCTTCTGTGAGCTCTGCACCTCGAGTACCAAAGGTGCCTCTGGTTGCTTAATTTCCTCATGAATATAGTAAAACACAAAAGGACACAAAATGCAATGGAATGCTTATAAAAGTTATCCCTGCAGGGAAAATGCAAGTTGGCTAGGTCTAATCAATGGTCTGAGGAAAGGCAAAAACCACAATGAACCAAGACAGAGCAGTTTAAAACAAAAGGAAACAAATTTCCGTCAGTGTACCGTTGAATTGTGGAACACGCTGTGGGAGAGAAAGAGAAAAAGTGGTTAAACAAACCACATGGAGTAAAAGCCCTTTAACGGCTGTTAAATACAATGAGAAGGCAGGGCACGTCTGGAAGACTGGGGACCCAAGCAGGGGCAGTAGGTGCCCTGCACACCTCCAGCTCCAAAGTTAGCACGGGCCAAATCCTGCCCCGGGTCTTTTCTCCTGTGTTACAAGAAGGCATGGTCTTGGCTAAAAGGACAAGCCATGACATAGGTAACAGTGTGACTATCGCTCACTTCTGCAGGTATTAAAAGAAAGGAGAGGTTTCTGTAGGTGATTTAAGCTGGATATGGCAGAGGAAGGGTCAGCAGGGCGACTTGGAGAGAGGTGGCTCAGCTAAAGCAATGGGCTCAGAAAACGACCTAGTGAAGTTGTCCAAATGGTCCTGGACCTCACATCACACTGCGACAGCCCTTGACTTTGATTTTCTGTCGTGTGTATTACATGGAGAATAACTAATTAAAAAAAAGGTTTTTTACTTCCATATATGGGATGTGATCCAATGAATGTGTGACAGATGGATGCCATTGATATAAATGGGCTTTTCAGCACATGCTTAAAAGTTAAAAAGTAGTTAATTTCTATTTACAGATAGGTGAAATGTATAAATATGCAATACAAGCTGAAGTTACCCTCAGATGAAAGATGTTGTGATTTCTGCACAGACAAAACAGATCATGTTTCAAGATTAATACTATCCTTCTCATGTGGTAGTTACAATTAAGTCCTTGAAGAGTCTCCTTTTTCTGTTAACTGTTTAGGGCATGATAAAATTTTGGTAATTTCTGTCTATCAAGATTAAAAAATCATTCATCCACTGTTTTATTAATTCCTTAGTTATAATTTCCTCATACTGACCTTCATCCAACACTTTACAGGACTCTCACTGATTTACTTTCCTGGAGTTTCTGAAGGAATGCTCCATCATTTGGAAGATCAGTCATTTATTTTTTACTATCTTGGTATGTAAACAAAACAGCAGCACGGTGATTTTAAAATTGCAATTCAAAACAATATGATATTTATCTGATTATATTGTAACCTATTTTACCTCTCTACTTTTCTACTGCTGCTGAGCTATCTTTTTTATATTAACAAGATGCAGTATGCATTGTTATGTCTAAGTGATGAAGTGCTGCAACATATCTTTGTTTGTAATACTATTTCTGTGCTTATTTCTGTGCCTCCAACTCAGTTTTAGGCCAATATTGAATGCAATTTTCTTTAATTGAGAAATTATTAAAAGAGAAAAAAAATTATTATTTTTATTTAATAGAAAATAAAATAAATGCCCCCGAATTTTTCTTTATAATACTGTTGAATGATAATCTGCACTGATCAAAATGCATTTTGTTACTACATCAAATAAGTAATCTGTCAATCACTGTTAAGTATAACCAGAGAAGATTTTGGAAACTTCAAAAATTATGACTTTTTTCACATATTCATGCACTTCATATGTCATGGCTATGTATTTGCTGAATTCTTTTGACTTTCTCTACTTGTTTTAAAGATATGTATTCTCCTTTCTTTAGCAGCAGGAAAGCTGACACACTAACTATAAATCCACCACAGGAATGACTGCGGTCAAGATCTTGCAAATCCTGTAATCTCAACATTTCTAACATTTTATCAATGTTGTTTGAATCACAGCATCTCATAATCTATTTGAATTAATATATTTAAATTTGGTGTCTTTGGAAAATAATATTCTGATTCAAAGCCCTTAAAATATTGACATAGCTTTAATACATCATTTTGGAGCTTGTCTTAGAAACGATCAAGAAACACGGTAACCAAACACATACACCTGTTACCTTCACATCTACTTTCTGCTCCCTCAGATCATTACTTGGGACGATGAAAATGGAAAGAATTTGACTTTTTACAAGCTGAATACAAGCTTGTATGAAGGCTGTTGGTTTGGATGTGCCGTTTTCTTTACCTTCTTTTCTGTAACTGTAATGGCATTTTTGAGAGGTACAGTCTTGTACATATCACGTATAAATACAATATATGCCCATAGGACATATTTCAGCTGCATGTTGTGTGTTGACTACTGGGATCATGTGCTTAGCTAAGCTGAGCTCTGTCTGTTTCTGCAAGTGACACCTTCCTCTAGGGATAACGGGGCAGATGCTCAGAGCATGGCCAGATATTTATCGTTAGCATTACGTTGAGACGGACTCAGCTGAATGCACAGCACTGTGCAGATTGCACGTGTTAAAAGAAAGATAGTTGTTATCACAGCACTTCCAGCCAGACATGATGTAAAAAGTGAAATGCAGAGAAAGCAGAAGGGGAAATGAGTTCAGTGAAACAGCTCCTTGGGCTTCCCCATCTGCATCCTGCGTCTCAACACTCCAGGCATGAAGAGCATACGTCTACAGCACTGTCTGAAGGCTTCTCCTTCCTTTCTTTTCTGCACATTGCTCCCACCCTTCTCCAGTAGCTGTGGTCCTCTCCTCTGCACTGAGCCCCAGGGCACTGGGAGGAGACCCCCAGGGGGATCTGGGTAGCTTGCATGAATGCCACCACTGCAGTGTCATCCGTCACCCACAGCTCCCGCAGAGCTCCTGCTCCCCTGGCTGCCTCCACGGGACTCCATTGGGGCCACAGACATCTCTGCCCTCCCCAAAAGGTGGGCCGAGCATGGCTGAGGCATGGTGCCCGCTGCCAAATCTGTGGGCATAGCACCGTGCACACCATCCCTGGAGGAGTGCTGCACCTCCCTAATGCAACCTTATGTGACAGGAGCAGATGGACCCATTTTGTCTGTCTTTTAACATGTGTGTATGGTTGCAGAGGGACTTTTTTTTTTCTGTGGAAACTAATAGAGATGGCTGAAAGAATGGAAAAACTTAACTCTCAGCAAAGGTGGCAAAAAATAGGGATTATTTTGTTTAAAGAGAAAAATAACTAAAACTGTAGATGGTCTGGCTGAAGTCCTTCTAAACTAGCCAAGGACTATCATATGATTAAAAATTAAAATAAATTTTAGGTTTTTGCAGGGATTTTACAGTAAAAAACCAGATTTTAATTAACAGGGAATGTAAGCAAGCAGAGGCTAAACAGGTATTAGGAAATGAAGATGCAGATGCATACATGGATAATTTCATTGCCAGGTGAGGGTCTTGGTTCAAGTAGCAGTCACATTTGCAAATGAAAATGACACCTCCACAGAATACAGAATTAAGATATTAAAACTTTTTTAACAACTTTGGTATTCAGAACAGCAGAGTAACAAAGTGCCATTTTGAAGCAGCAGGAGATGTGTTTTGCTTATTATTTTTGCAAGAATTTTAGCCCATGGAAAAGAAGTTACAGCATCACAGAATCACTAAGGTTGGAAA
>NW_010565024.1:0-35552 GCF_000687285.1 Phaethon lepturus
GAGCCGGTGACACAGCGTTGGGACTTAAGCGCCGGAGCCGGCGTCTTGAGGGGCTCCCCGCAAGGAGAGTGGTGTTGAGGCCATGCCACGCCAGCGACCGCCACCCCCACGGCACCCTCAGCCGTGCCGGCTTTCTCACGACGGGCTTTCTGGTGTTCTTGCGGCTGTCAGACCTTCTGCTTCCAACCATGCCATGCTGCGGTGCCCTGGTCCGCCTGGCCTGAGCCCTGCGCAGAGCCCTCTCCCACCCTGCGGGTAGGCTCGCCTTCTGACCGAATCGTACCCCCTTGCCCTCCCGCAGCCCAGGTACTGTCTTTCTGTTAGTCTGTGTTGGGGACTTAGCACTGCATGCGAGTCTCTCCTTTTTCTTTCTGTTTATTTTAATAAATTTCTTTGTGTAGCTTTAGTTCCTGAAAGGCGCCTTGCGGATGGCTTTTTAATTTAAGTTTGATTTTTAGAGGGATTGAAAGACGGAAGGGAAATGCAGTATTGCCTGAAGTAGTTGGTGTATATTTACTTGGCAGCGGTAGAGATGAAAAGTTGTCAGATCCTCACCCTTACTTAAAGCAGTTCTTTAGGGGCGACTCAGTTCTGCAAAAAGCGCTAACAACGGAGCGGTTGCCTGAATGACCTGCTGCACAATCACGCTTGTCATTTGCTGATGCTGAAACAACAGCGTGACATTAATAATGCTTCCCCCCCCCGCCCCGGGCTGGGGATCTAGTTTGGATCCTCTTTATTTGCTTTCCTGCTCAGAGTATTGCAGATCTCCCTGTACACAATCTGTGAGCCCCGAAGGTGAGACTCGAAGCCCGGGGCTTCACCTGCAAGCGAGTGGTGCTCGCTCCCCCGACCGGCAGCTGGAGCTTGCAGTGGGGCTCTCTAAAGCTGTTCGCAGGTTTTAGTATCGCCATTTAAAAATTTAGTGAGAGATGGGTGGGTTGGTGCTTTCTTCTTGTCTGCTCTGTTGTGGGTTGGTTTTGCTTACCAACAAATGTACTCCAGTAAAAACCATAATGAAAACCAGCCCTGAAGACGCTTTCTGCAAGTTCAGCTTGCTCCAGGTCAGGAGGAAAACAAGCTTATTGATAAAAGCCCCTCGGGCTATGTAGTGGCCGTGGCAGTTGTGCCCGCGCCCGCAGGGTGACGTGGCAGAGAGCTTCGGGGCGGGCAGGCTCTCGGTGTGCACCAAGTGAGCGGTTCGGGGCAACCTTCACGAGCCAAAGAGCCTCAAGTTCAGTTTCGGCTGGTTTTGCTGTTCCTTATTGCCCTGCTCACAGGAGCAGGGAGTGAGATGGGACCTGGGGGGTGCCAGCATATGCTGCGGGGGGGAGAGGTGGGGTTTGAGTCGTTTGTAGCTCTGAGCTGCATGAGGGGTTGAGGATTTGTGCTGCACCAAACCTCGTGGGTTTTTTGGTGAATCCCTGTGTAGTCCAGGCAGAAAAGCCTCCGGTAAGCATGTGCTCAGTTTCAGGACCAGAATTCCCAAATGGACATGACCTTGAATTTGAAAATATCCCTTTCGTGCCGCAGGCCTGCAGTGTCTTTGCTGGCTGAAGAAGGCGGCCTGTGCGAGGTAGTGCCAAGCAATACGTTCCTGTCCACACACAGCCCTCCGAAGATGAGCCGTGCAAGGAAGCTTTCTTTGTTCTGGAAATCCGTGGGAGAGGCGTCTGTGCTTGCAGAGGGCTTTTTCCCTTTTTTCTTTCTTCTTTTTTTTTGCTGGTGAATTTGGCAATTGCCTTTCCTCCCTCTTCTGTTCGTGAGGGCTGCAAAGGTTTGCTCCTCAGCTCACTGTTTATGCTTCTTGCAAGCTAAATAACAAGTGGTCTGTGCATGCGTATGTGAATTGGCTCCTGCCCGAGTGGTGGGAGTCATTGTAAGGGAAAGGGCATTTAGGTTTCTGTTTTGTGACACAAAGACAACATCAAAGTTGACAGAACCCCAAATTTGCCCCCAGTATACTCCTTCCCTCTGTTGTTGTACAGGGCGGTCCCATTCTTGAGTGTTTGCAGAGAGTTTGTAAGTGGCCCCTGTTATTCCCTCTCAGTATTTCACTGAGAAAAAGATGCTGAAAAGGGACTAATGCAAATCGATTTTTGTAGCTGTGGTCCACAGCTGCTGTGGTGGATGAGGGTTATACTCCCTTCCCAAGCACTCATCCTTCCACTCGGAGGGGATGTTGGACATAAGGTCCTCTTGTTCCTGTCGCCTTCTTCCGTGTGGGAGCCCAGTGCCTCGGATGCTGGAAGCTTTACAGCCCCAGCACCTCTGCCCTCTTCCTGACACTGACAACCTACGCGAAGTTGTCCGTTCTCAGCACCGCACGGGTCTGGCTCCAGCTGGGGTGCTGCATCCCAGGACAACAAGTATTTACGTGGGCGCCCTGCGTGACAGGGGACGAGGGGAGGTGTGGGGGTCTGTGGTTCCCGTTGGCGGGGTAGCCTTTGAGGGGTGTACACCCCTCGGAGGACACTGCTGTCACACTGACCAGGATATTCTCGGGACCGGTGGCTATGGATACGTGCCTACGAGAGCTCTCGTCCCGCTGTTTTACCAGGGATGTCTCCTTAGGTTTTTCCGACTGTGTTCTGGCTAGCAATACCGTGCTGGTTTTATTGCCATGAGGCATTCAGTGGAAACGTTATGTGTGGCAGCTTTGCGTTGCCCCTGAGCTCCATTAAGCTCCATTAGAAGCCTTCGCTCCTATGCCAGTAGCAGTTCTGCGGCACAGTTAAGTGCTGGCCCTGCAGACGGTGGGTTTATGAAAGGGTGTCACTCTTGTGATGTCAGGAATACAAGGCTTGGAAACGCTGGGATTCCTGTTTACCATCTGTTTCCATGGCCCTTCCCTAATAGACCTCTCCTCCTCCAGAATTCAAGGATCTTTAATCAAAACTGTTTGGTTTGTGGTGGCAGGGAGGAAATCCCAAATTGTGGAGGAGATGGTGACATTTCTTGACCTTTTCTATGTGTATCTCAGAGACAAACACGCTCTAATGCATCTGTGTGTGCTTATGTTTGTAGGTTTAGTCTTTGGGTGTATTTCCTAACGCAGGCACTCGGCGAGATAAATCGAGGTAACCTTACAAACCCTTTGGGGGGGACAGTGTGTTAGCCGATCTGATCCACAGGCGGCTGTCTACGAGAAACCAGCTTATTAAATGTTTCCAGATACTGTCCTCCCGAGAACCTGCATTTCACTTTGCCTGGAAAATTAAGTGTTGCAGTTTTGAGTCGTTTGTTCAGCGTGGTGCCGCAGACCTGTCCGCCTGTGCGGGAACTCCTACAGCATCAGCCTGTGCTCCGAAGGGAGTTCTGAGTGTGCAGCCTGTTCTCTTGCAGTCAGCGCTGCCCAGAAACACTGAAGGCTCATCTTCTCCTCTTCGCTCGTGAAGAAGATTACAGCAGTCCTGTGCGGAAATGTCTACTGGAGCATGATCTGAAATTGAGCAATACTTTCAGAATCGAGTGACTCGGTTTGGGGTGCGCTTTGTGTGACTTTTGAGATTACTCAAAAGAGCCTGGCATTTAGAAAGTGGATTTTCAGTGGCTTCTGAAAAATCAAGCCATAAAAATGATGCCGCATGGGAAATCATTGGTCTAGCATGCGTACTTAGCACACATTAAAGGCTGGGGAAACACCAGTTCTTGTGATCCCATCAAGGAAGCTTGATCAATACTGATAGCATCAGAAATGAGGTCAGTAGATGGCTTGATGACACCTAAAATGCAAAGATTGCGTTAAAGTAGCACACAATATATGAAACATTTTCCCCCTTAGAGTGAGCTGTCTCTCTTTTCCTTTTCTACTATGTCCTGTTACACGTGTACACCAACCGCCGTGTCGCTTTCCAGCAGCGTGCGCTGTGCAGCAGCATTTCCTTTGCTGCTGCTCCCTTGGCGAGGCGCTGGTCCTGTGCAGAGGACTTCGTTTTTTGGCACAGCAGTCGTGTGGTTGGGGTCATTTTCCTCTGTGCTCTTGGGAAAGGTGACTGCGGCACCACAGCTTGAGCTACAACTAGTTGAGAGTTAAAAAGCAGCTGCTTTGCCTTAAGTTGAAGAGTGAAAGCTGCCTTAGCTACGGCTGGAGCAGACTCATTATTTTCTGTGGACTGGGCAAAGGAGGAGATCCTGGAACGTGCGCTCGCTGTTGAATTTGCATCAGCACTTAAGAAATCCTCTGGTAGCGTACGGGCTCATCGCTGCCGCAGTGTATTGCGGACCGGAGCGTGCCTCTCCTTCCCGGGCAGAGGCTCGGAGGAAAGCCTTTCTTCTCGCCAGCTCTGAGCATCCCCTCTTCGTAAGACTTTAAATGGGAGAGACAAAGGCCTGAGGCTTGTGTTCTTGCTGGGGAGAACAAGGGGTTTAGTGCTCTTGATACTGGAGCTTTTTGTATTCTCTGTCCTGAAGCATGCCGGCAAGCCCTTAAAGAAATACCTTAGGTGCCCTCAGGGGTGCAGGTTCTTTCTTGGGCCCAGTTTGTTTGCCAGCAACATGACAGCTCAGAGGGTATGAGCTTGGTAAGTGCTGGGTGGGAAGCAGCCGGCCAGGATCAGACCTGGAGCCAGAAAAGTCAAAACTGTTTCTCAGCCAGCGGTTTCCTCGGGAGAGGGAATCTCCTGTCTGTGCGCAGGAAGCGCGCAGGGCTCTTGCTTTTGCCTGAGCTGAGGGAGAGGAGGACAAAGTCCTTTGGGAAGGAGGCGGCTCTCGACGGATGTCTGAGATGACTTTCTCCATAGTAACGTCTGAATGGAAGGCTTTTCTGAGGGAAAGCTGTTACCGCGACGTGGTGGGGTGGAAGGCGGGTGTGCTGCTGGGGACGGGGGCTCGGTGCCTGCCTCGCGGGTAGGAAGACAGCGTCTGCCCCTCGGGCAGCAGGGACGGCAGTCGGGGCAGGCTCAGGCTAATTACCATCTCACATGTCACGTTTGCGCTTTGCAGGTGGTTTCATCCCAACATCAGCGGGATTGAGGCAGAGAAGCTGCTCCTGACCAGGGGTGTCCATGGCAGCTTTCTGGCTCGACCCAGTAAGAGCAACCCAGGCGATTTCACTCTCTCTGTCAGGTAAGCAGACAGCAGCAGATGAGGACTGGAGGAAGGGGCTGTCTCAAACTCTCCACACACCCTGCTGCTGTTAATGGAGGTGCAAAGGGAGAGGCACCGCATAGGGATGACCCCTCTGTGGTACCGCTTGAAGTTAAAGGGTCACTGAACTCTCCCCACCGCTGCAGAGGCTGTGCTGAAAGCCGCACGCTGCCTCCCCCGGCTTTGTTCATCCCTGTGGGTTGCCCGTGCCCCTGTCCTGCCAGGGTTGGCTCTGTACTTGTGGCACGTGTTTCTGGAGCCACTGGTGCCAGAAGAGGGAAGATAAGGAGCCCATTTAGTTTCTGGGGAGAGCGTGTGTTCAATCCCAGCAGGGATGGATCATCTCACTCCAATTTCAAAGGAACTTCAGCTAGCTGCCGTTGGGAGAGACTTATTTTCTGTGCCTGTGAAGAATCCCAGGAGCACTTCCAGACGAGAGTGAGCTTGCGGACCAGCCTCACGGAGGCTGTGTTCCCAGGCAGTATCACATGCGTCACCTTTAAGGTGCTCTTGTGTTCTTTGGGACCAAGGTAATTGCAGAAGGGAAAGCTGGTGGTTTTGTGAACGTAGCCCCTTACAATGCAGTGGAGCAGACGCGCCGGGTGGAACTCTCTGAAGGTGAACTAAAGAGGCAAAGAGTAGCATTGACCCAATGAGTCCCTGAGATAAAAGGAGCAGGTTGTGGGTTCAAGGCGTGAACCTTCCATGAGCGCCATCCAGCCGGTGCCTTTAGGGAAATAGCTCAGCAAAGGTTTCTCCAGGCACTTGTAACGCAGACCTGTTTTTGTGGTGGCTTCTGTTTAATTTAAACAACCCTCATTTTGTTTAGGAAACTCCAGGGAGTTTATAAATCCTTTGACCAACACTGTTCAGAGAAGCTTTGTGCAAAGGGCAGAGCGTTTCCACCTGGCCGGGCACTGGGGTCTCAGGGGCCGTGAGCGACACCCGCACGCTCTGCGCCTCGGTCCCTCCGCGCGCCCCTCTCCGCAGCGGGTCAGAGCAGCATGGCCGTGCCAGCGGGCGCTGGTGAGACTTGACTCTCTCCTTGTTGCCTTAACTGCTCCGATGAAGCCCTTCTTGGCCTTATTTCTTCCCCCTCTTGCAATTGTCACCAGGCTTGAACCTGCACTCCCCTCTGCCAAGTGCATTCATTTCTTAGCTTGGCAAGAGAGAGGGTTTGCAGCTGCCTTATTTTTTTAAATGCTTCCTTTTGTGTTGGGGAATACATCCCAGCAGCTCGACCCTTTGCCTCTCAGACAGACCAACCACGGCTTCTCACGCTACGGAGCAACGCAGCAGAAGGGAAGAAGTCCAGCTTTTCCCGTGCGTTGGCTGGGCGGGGAATGCTTGGACCTGACTTCACTAGCTCCTCGGCAATCTTGCGATCAGAAGTGGCTGTGAGTTAATGAGAGACGCAGGAAGTACTTCTAATGAGAATGGAGAAGAAACTCAGTCACAGAGAGCTGCCTTGAGCAAGCTATGACAGCAAGGGAATACGTGTAAAATGGGGGGTTATCTTCAAGTGAGCTTAGTGTCTCTTTTTGTGTAATTTTGTGAGTCAGGGTGTTGTCTGATTGTGGAGAGAAGTACTGACAGCACCTGCTTAGCCGGGCAGGTGTGCAAGCAGATGCAGGTTATGGCTGTGCAACAGTGTCCTGATGTGGAAAGATAGATACCCAGCTAGCAGCATAATTACCCTGAAATAGCAGGGTAAATTGCTTTGCCGGGAGAGCCAGTTCCCACACCTGCATTGCTGCACTCATGCCTGGTGCTGTGGAGTCAGTCCACGAGTTTGCATCGTTTTCTTCCCTTAGCTCTGTCCCTGTGCCTCAGCCGAAGGCCATGAGTGACTCTGCTGTTGTGGCTTGTTGCCTTCCACCTGTGCTGGTCCACTGCCTCCCCTCTTCCAGCTGTGGCACGTGTTGAGACTGAGTGGATAAAAACTTGGCCTCCCGTGGAACAGCTATGGCTGCCTGTGGAGTCCCAGAGCAGTTTTATTATCGCTAGTATTTTTTTAACCCTTTCTGCTTTCTCTGTGGCAGTGGGAGTGTCAGGTTATCAGAGGGGGTTTGGACCACTTGCTACTGCAGGGAGACTTTTGTGTTGCAGTAAATGTTTAACAACAACATTGTTTTGGCCATAAGATTGAGCCAGTTAACACCCTTAATGCATGAATGATGCCCTGCAGTAATGAGATGCACGTTAAGAACAGAGCAATACAACGTGCCTTAATATCATAGTATTGAACAATACCACCACAGCCAACTGACAGATTGTAACTCAGTGGAAAGTCTGACCAACTCTCAGAGTTCTGAGTAAACCAAAGCTGTGACACATACCATGTTTCCAGGAAAGCACATTGAACACGACACACAAGCTTAGAGGCAATGTGTCGAGCTTTGAGGCATCACAAATTGAAGACAAGGAAAAAATTCTTTCATTGACTACTTTTACCTGCAAGTCCTTGCTCCTTCCTGGCTCAACCCATCTCTATTCCATGACTTGAGACAAGGGTTGTGCTCTAGTCTTGGGTATGGAAAATTTGCTTGGACATGGGCACTGGTTAGGCAGACCAATTTTGCTTGTACTTTGCTTGTCTGAGCGATATGCTCTTCTCCCACTGATGACTGCCCCAAAACATGTGCATAAATGTTCTTGGAAATTAGAATATTTCCTATTAGAAATATGGAACCTATTAGAATATGGAACCAGTAGCTTTCTGTGCTGTGAAAGCGGAAAACTGGGACAGCTGTCTTCCCCCATGTGTTTCCCCTTTCCCTGTTACATTACACACACACAGATGGAACAGCGTGCTATTATTATCACCTACAATTGTATCCTGATAGAACTTTTTTTTTTTTAATCCTTGCACAGGACAAGTCTCTCTATTTTTTTTTTTTCTCCTTTCTGAGAAATGAAAAGTTTTCAAAGGGAACAATACAGATATCTTTGATAAAATGCCTAAAATAGAGGTGTCAGTAGGAGAAAGTACCTTTCAAAAGGTACCTTCAAAACATCTTCCTCTTTCTTTCAACCCTTCTTCAGCTTCTTCAAGAGTTTTTGAAAGCCAGTGAGGGGAATTGCAGCTCCTTTTAATTGCAGAGAGGATGTGGGCTGAAAACAAAGCAGGCAATGGAGTTTTGGCTGACCAGACCACACACCAAGTGACCGTGTGCTGGTGTGTATCCAGATATGTGTCCCTGAAGAGAGGCTAGGAAATAATATTGCAGAAGTTATGAGAAGGTTTCCATGAAACTCTATGTCTGCTTTCCCTTTCTTTCTTTCTGTGTACTCTTTCAGCCTTTAGCATTATACCAACAAGTCTTCACAGTGCTTTGTTTTTTCAGCTCTTAAGAGAAAGAGGCAAGCCACATGGAGGACATGATAGAGTTAAGGAACAGATGATGTTTGTCCTGGTCTTAAAATAATAGAAAAAAACTCTTCAAAAAATCCTCAGCTCTAAATTCGAACTGCTGGCAGCTTGTAATCAGCCAAACACGGCTCCTTTCATCAGCTCTTCCTCTTCTGAAACGTGGTCCTTCTTGGGACATTTCTGCGTACAAGTTCAAGAACTTGTTCCACCCGGAGGATCAGACACACCTGCCATAGTTCAGTGCTAAGAGGGCTGTGTTTCTGAGAAGTCTTCAGTGTGCTGATCCTACGTCAGGACTAGATACTGAATTTGGATTTATTGGCTCATCTTATTCTTTGGGCACTTCAGCAAATACACGGAGCACATCCACAGGGAGGAAAGTGGTCTGGCAACTTCAGCTGAAGCGTAATGATGACGGAGAGTCATCCTGAGTAAGGCTGTAGTAATATCCGCTGCATCTATACGTGAGCCGTCTTGTTTCGTTCCGCGCAGTTGCCGCAGCACCGCTCTCTGCAGGTATTTCAGCGTTGCCTCAGCCCGGACAGTAAGAGAGCTCTGTACCACTCACTGTGGGTGATATTCCTCGCTGCAGGGATTGGCTCCTGCAGGTTATGGGTGCTAGTGTTTGCCAAAGGCGATGACAGCACTCCAACGCTTTATGCTTGCTTTGGAGTGGCTCACAAAACCTGCCCGGAATGGGGCTGTGTGGAGGAATGCCTCAGCTCGTGCGCCTGGAAGGGGCTGTAAATTGGAGCTGGGTTTGTAGGAGAGCTATGGAGGCTGTTCCAGATGCTGGGAGCAGAGTCTGCTAGTTAGGGGATTTTTGGAGGATGCAAGTAGAGTTTATTTGCGTGTTGCAGTTCTGATAGTGGCTGTTAGAAAAGCTTCCTTGCCTTTCCTGTAACGCTATGTTACATCTCATTTCCTAGAAGGACCTGGTACTGGGTTTGCTTTTGGTATTTAGTCTTCCAAATTTTAAACTTGATTCTTAAGAAAACAAACCCCCTTTTGAAAGTGAGGGCTGTTGAGGGAGAAATATGGGAGGCCACACAGGAAATGCCCCGTGTTTCCAGCCTTCAGGGCTTGCCTGGATCTGGCAGAGCATGTTTTCAGAAAACCAAGTATTTGGAATCACGTCTGAAGAAAGTGAACAGCTTCTTATGGATTTGGCCAGGTCTGGGTAAATAGCTTGAACAAAAGGAAAAGGCATGTTGAAAGTTTGCCTAAGTGGTGTTTGGCCGGTGGCCACAGCAGTAATGCAAATGCCAAAACAGTTAAGAACCATCTGTCAGAGACCCTCTTAATTTGGTAACTGGGTCACGTTTTATGGGAACAGATCTTATCCTCGTTCATGGGATACAGTACAAAGTGCTTCTGGTAACAAACTCTTATTAGAGCTGGAGTCTCCCAGCGTGGTTTCCCTATTAACACTTCCATTGAGCATTCCTATACGTAACTGGACTTCCCTCCCCGCCCCCCCAAAAAAAGTGTGTACAAATACACTCTGGGTACAGGTTAAGACATGCGATGAAGGAGGATTTTATGTCCTATAGAATGCATACTCCATGAAAAAGAGTAAATCAATACTACAGGTGTGTTACCTTGGTTGAGTTGCTGCCTGCAGCCAACACAGTTGCAGCACAGGAAGAAAGTTGGATCTGGAGAAGAATGGAGGGAAGCTCGAAAGAGGCTCTTTTCTAAACTAGTTGTCCTTGTGTCTCATCATCGTAGCACCTACCCCCTATTAAGGCCCTGTAATCCACACCTACCTCTCACAAATACTCAGTGAGAGGTATGTCTCATTCTGCTTCTTCCAAGGTAGGCCAGCCAACTAAGGGAAGCACTGTCTTCATGTTACAGCTAGGAAAAAAACGATGGGCCCAGAGTCCCCTTGAGAGCCTCTGAGAAGCTACTGAGCATCAGATCATCAAATCCTGGCTAAGTGCTTTTATCACAAGACCCTTCTCCTCTGACGACAATGTTTTACTTCTGTCTTGAAGAGGCTTGAATTTATTTGGAAGCAGATGGTTCAGTTAGAGGTGTAATACTAATGGATACCTTTGGCTTACTTGTGCTCATGTTTGCTGCTATTCACAAGCTTGGCGAGGCAGAGCAGTCTGTTGAAAGCCTCCTTTTGATAGCAGCCGGCTGGCAAATGGTCTGTGCTTCACAACCCTTCCCAGGGCAAAAGGATGGGTCTCTGGAGCAGGAAGCACCTTCAGGAATGCAAAAGGCCTAAATACCCTATAGGGAAGCAGTACCAGTGTGTGGGTTGGATGTGCTTGGTCTCCTCTATGCACCTTCCAGAGCTCCTAACACCTAAAGTGAGCAGTAGGGCTCAGGCAGTCAGCTGAATTGCTTCTTCCTAGGAATCGGGTATGAAGAATTTGAAACCTGTACCTAATCTTTAGAATTCACTTGGTTGTATCTTTGAAACTTCATGCAAACGTCTGTTGGTTTTGTTGTGTTGTATAGGTGGATAGTGAGTTTTCTCTGAGAGCCCACGCTCTCATTTAATCGAAAGCAAGTATTCAGTGAAGTGTTTAAACCCTGTGGGAGAACCTTCTTATTTTTTCCATAGAGAACCTTTGGGGTTTTTTGTGTTGCTTTTTGCAGCTTCCTTTGATGAGGGGTCAAATATGCGTGCCATGAAGTTCTCTGACAGGCTTTCTCCGTCTGACGCAGGCAGGAAAAGCACATGACCAAAAAAGACTTTTGGGGATGCAACAGGTGAATGTATTTCTGACATTTCAAGTGGTTCTTCTGCCTTCAGTGACAAAAAAGGGTCTGTCTGGGTTTTTTGTGAGTAGGTCTCTCATTGACTGTGCGCTATTGCGAAGAAGAGCAGACTGCAGCTGTGCTGGTGGTCGCTGCAGTAAGGACACAGATGCACAAGCTGGAATGTTTCGTATCAAGAAATCCTCCTGGATGTCTAGCTAAGGAGTTGTGCTGCTAGTTCAAGCAGCTTAGCTTGGAACGGCGGCAACTCTCACTTGTCTGACTGCTGACTCTGAAGCTGCTAAAAAAGCTGGCATCTGCTATTAAACAGTGTCGCATCCCTGTATGAGAGCTGTGTGTCTGTGTTAGTCAGAAGTAGCCATGGCCTCCGGCACAAGGCAGCCGAGCACTTTGGGCATCTCCTTTGTGCTTTATTTCACCAGCCAGCATGTCGAGGGCACAGTTTAATGGATGCTGCTACTGTGCAGTCCAGTTCTGCCCAGTTTGGAGCTGCAGAGGTGACGCAAGCTTTAAGAGAAGAAAATGGGAAGGAAGTGGGGATCATCAATGCCCTTTGTGTTTAGCGTGACCTTGAGGGCTCATGGAATAAATGACCCCGATTATCCCTCTGCTTTTCATCCCTGAAGTGCTCAAAGGGCTTGGGGCTTGGTCTGTGGAGCCTTTGTAGGTCTGTAATGTAATGGGGTCGGGATGTGGGAACGGAGCTGTGGAAAGAAGGGAGCTTTTGAGCCTTAGGCCAAGCGGCAAAACCACAGTTTCATCTGCTGCCTTCTGTGCCGCACAAAGGCTCTCGACGTCCAGCTGCTGGTGTGAGCGGCCGAAGGGCTTCATGTGCCAGCTCCTCTCGGAGAAGAGGCATTGTCATCAGAGCGCTGGCTGGCATCCGAATTTCACAGCCAGTTTTCATTTCCATCTAGTGAGTTCTGCTCATACCCTAGATGAAAATATTGCCAAACATTGAAGTCTCTGCCCATAGACAGCTGGAGTTGGTGTGGCAGGCCAGGTCAGAACTGTACGTACCAGATATACCAGGAAGAGTTAACCATGTCTCTCTAAATACCTGGGAGTGCCACTCATCACTTTCTTATATTACAGACAGTTGGGTTCTCTCTCCAAGACCTTGCTGTCAAGATGTAGCTTGACTGTTCAGGATGCAGATGCAGATTTTTGCACCTCACGTGTGTTTGTCAGTCTTCTGCTGTGTTTGTTCTGCTGTTAATGTGGGATGATGGTAATACCGTGGATTCCTTCTCTGTCTGTTCACACTAAGTTGGTTGTTGCCACTGGATTGGCACTAGCTGGAAATGACCTCAATGCCAGACAGAGCAATCCATGTGAGCACAAACTGGAATTGCTGATTCTACGTTGGTGAACTCCTCTTTAGCAACTGGGATGCAGCAAATGGGAATACGGCCAGCTGTCAGGGCAGGGTTTTAGGGAGAACCACATGACATGCGGTGACCGTAGCTTGAATGTGGCTAAGAGTGGTGCCTCTAGTAAAGGCAGGTCTGGAGGAGGGGCACACAGTGGCTGTGCCAGCACACTGCTGTTGATGTTTCTGTGGGCTCTTCAAGGCTTAGCACACAGAGATCTCATTGCCAAGTTCCTGCTTGGCCTTGTCTTGTTGCTGGGCTGCTGCTGCTGTGTACTCGAGCATAGCTTGTTGGAGGGTCAGCATTTAATCTGCTTGTGCACATGACGAGCTCCTCGCATGCCAAAAGTCACGGCTGTCAAAATCCCCAAGATACGTGGAAATAGCAAAATCCATGGCAGTAGTTACATAAAGGCAGCCACACCTTGGGGCAACGTGAGTGCATCCCAGGGGCGTTAGTGACCATCCCGTCACTGTGAGGGGCTGCTGTACGTCTCGCAGTGCCCTGCGTGCCCTTCACCAGTCATCCCACAGTCCTGCAGATACGCAGCTCCAGGCTCGCGGAATTTGATGCCCTCTGCTGTCAGGCCTTTTGGCAGAGCAAGTTATTGCAAAGTCAGAAGCCTCCTTCCAGACGGACTTTTGTTAGACCTCGCAGTGCATAGTTCAATGTAGTATTCAAGAGGAGATACCAGGGAGGAGGTCGTTTCTCACCTCACCTGAGGAGCCAGGGGTCCATCTTGCATGTGCAAGGCAGGACGGAAAAGCAGCTGGATCCCCTCTGCCAGAGGAGCACTTGGCCGGCGTGGTGCTGCACCAAGCACTTGTCTAGACTAGAGGAATTTGTGCAATGGTATCCAAATAAAATGATATCCGCTGTAAAGCCTGTGCGGACCTAGCGTGGTACCACTTGCATTTGGGGGCCAGATCTTAACTTCCCACCGAAATCAGGAGGTAGGGTCCAGACTCCAAGGCAGACAGTACCTACAGCTCAAGAAAACTAAACGGGAGATGATTTTGTGGAGCCGGGGCTGGATACCCAATACCACCCAGATACCTGGTCTTTCACTGCCTTGCTATGGGGCCATTCCCTGCTGCAGAAAGGCAGCAGAAGCGGGGGCAGAACCGCTACTGCGAGCCCCCGCCATGGATCCAGTCCTTCCTTCCATTTAACCTCGCGCACGGACCGCTGCAGCTTTCCTAATTCCCCGCTCTGCAAAATGGCTTTTCTGTCTGACCTGCTGCGCCGCTTATGCCACCTTGAGTCTCCTGCATCGCTCTGCCACGGTTGCTCTGGCAACCGATCGAGAGAGGCTGGGAGCAGCTCAGGAACCAGAAATTCGCCCAGATTTCCGAATCTCTCTCTGACCCAGCTCGTCCATCAACCAACAGGCTTCCAGCCATGTCTCCCTGGCCCAGGGGGGCTGCTGCTAAGTGCATTTAAAAAGCAATTAACCTGCCTCTCAGAGGTTAGTGTGGCCTTCTGAGGCAGGAGCCTGCACTTGGCTGGGGCGAGGGGGCTCTTGGAACAGGCTGATAAAGGCACCCCGCTGTATTCCCCTTGAGCCTTGAGGGCCCTACTGGAGAGGGGCAAGTATTAACCCTTCCAGTACAGTTTACAGGGTTTGCGAATGTCAGGCAATATGTTTGTTTGGGTGATTTTTTTTTCCTGTTTGTTTGTTTGTTTTTTTTTAACCAAATTATATGATAGCAAGTACCTCTGTGTATAGAAAGCTGTTCACTGTAAACCAGAGTGAGGTCAGAGCCTCATCCAGATGAGATGGCAAATAGTGTAGGAAGTGGAAGGAATTATTCACTTCCTCTGTGTGAGGTTGTCTTGGGAAGTAGGGCAGGCTGGGAGCTTGGGAGCTATAGAATCAGTTCTTGGCTGAGTAACCTTGGCCAAGGAGCACCCATCCATCCCTTCCCCTGCTGTAGGAGTGTGGCCAGCGTGAGCGGCATCCGAATGAACGGAGAGCACGTGGTGCAGCTTAGAGGCAGTTCAGGAGGCAGCTGGACTCTGAAGTGCTGGGCTTCCATTCTCTCATGCTTACAGTCTTGTTTGCCTTCCTTCCTCAGAAGAAATGATGAGGTGACACACATTAAGATCCAGAACACAGGGGATTACTATGACCTCTACGGAGGTGAGAAGTTCGCCACGCTTGCCGAGCTGGTGCAGTACTACACCGAGCAGCAGGGGCTGCTGCGGGAGAAGAACAGCAATGTCATCGAGCTGAAGTACCCCCTCAACTGCCAGGACCCCACCTCAGAGAGGTAAGCTACGCTCTTAACAGCCTCGCCTGGGGATGGGGACGCTGTCTTCCCAACTGGCTGAGACCCTACAGCTGCAACTGGCCTGTGTTTGGAAAGGAGCCTGAAACAGGGTGTGTTTGGGTGCGATTTAGCTTTTGTGACTCAAAAGCTGCACACCTCCGGGGTACGGTTCCCTAGCCACTCTGCGTGCAGAAGCTGGCTAGATAACACTAGCAAGGCCCAGAGGCTGACACTTGCTCAGCGTCAGCCTGTGCTGATAAGCTTTTTCTAGCACGTAGGCAACGGGGAACATGAGCAGTACGAGCCCATCTGTAAAGGGTCCTGCAGCTGTATCCTGGGAGGCAAGCAGCTTTGGTTTTAAAGGAAAGAAAAGACATGCAAGTGACTCGCGGCTGGCCGCAGGACGCTGGGTAGAAACGCCCTGGAAAAAGTCTGCCCCCATCCCAGTCTGCAACCGCTGCTCATCCCAGTAGCAACGCACCGTTGTCCTGCAGGGATGGGGACGGCTGGCTGCCTCTGAGAAGCAGCTTGGCTCAGGCTCCTTCAGGCTGTTTCCACCAGCCCGTTAGTGACCTTCTTTCCTCCCCTTCATCTGTGACACGCCAAGGACCCCTTTTTTCCTCTTCCTCCCCCTCAGTTTCCCCAGTGTCATATGCAGCGGCTGACGTGGTGGGCTGGAAAGGGGAATGCCTCGTCAGGCAGCTGGCGATGCCAAAACAGGCCCCTAATTACTCTAACTTTGGCAGCTGGCGTAAGTCGAAGCCGTGAGTAGTCTCGGTTCCCGAAATGGCACGGAGGTGCTCCCCTGCGCGCCGTCATGTGAGCCGGCCGGGCCGAGGCGCTGGGAAGTCCCTCCAGCTCATGCGCTCCCTTGTTGCCAGGGAGGTTTCTTTGCTCGTGCCGAATCGCAGAGTGAAAAGCAGCCGAGCAGCCGCTCAGGTTAGCAGAAGCTCTGGAAAAGTGGAAACCCCCTTCAGCTGGGTTTCCCCCTCTTCTCCCACCAAGGAGAGTCTGGCTTGCCGAGGAAGCTCCATAAGGAGCTTTCTGCTCCAGACCACACATCTGGTGGCATCAGGGAGAAGGGAGGGAAAAGGGTCGAAGTCCTCCAAATACACGAAACGATGATGGCGTCAGAATATAGCGGGATGCGCAGGGTAGCAGTGCTGCGAGCAGGCACCGAGGTACCTCGCCGGGGTGGGCCGTTCTGCCCTCTCAGCCGTACGACTCGCACAGCCCTGTGACCCTCAGGCCTTCTCAAGCCTGCAGGACAAGGCCTGCTCTTCAGAGGTCTTCCCAGTCAGGCTTGAAACGGCTGCCTTTGCAGCATGCTGAGTCGGGACTCAAAAGGCCCAGCATCAGACTGCTGCTCTGTAAGCTTTGTCTTCTGGGACAAAGTTGCTGAGACGTGACGTGATGCCATTGCATTGCCCCTGGAAGGTTATTTTGAGCCTCTGAGTTCCTGGCAGCTTGGCTGACAGGTCAGCAGCCAACGTCTTCAAAGTGGGACCCGTGACATCTGCCCAGAGCCACCGCTGAGTGTTGCTGGAGTGTGGGGATTGAAGGCTCCAGGGCAAAAAGCAGCTCTGCTTCTCTCCAAACTGTTCTCTGTATCTGTGGAAGGTGTAGCAGAGCGCTGGCCGGTGAGGCACGCCCGGCCCGGATGGCCGCCGTGCGGGTGGGTGAGGCACGCTGCCTCGCTGAGCTGCTGTGCCGTGAAGGCCGGGTGAGCTGCCCAGCCAGAGCACAGAGCTGGGGCGGCATTCGAGCCCTTCGAGCTGCAGAGGACATGCCCAGGCGTGGGCAGGACATCGTGTGCTTAGCCCCAAGGCACTGCGGCAAGGCTGCTACAGGCTGCTGGCCGAGCCGGCTCAAAGAGAACCTGCGTTTCCCTGGGACCGCTGTGTAAGTATGTCAGCAGACCAGGAGAAGGGATTGTGAGAGGTTAGATGGAGAAACGTGCACGCAAGATGGACACGGAGAGGTGGAGCAACTCGTGCCCACGCAGCGAGGGTCGGGGAGAGCTGAGCGCAAACCTCCGCACGTTGTGATCGCCGCTGGCCAGAGACGTGGCTGCAGGCAGGGCTGGAGGGGGAGAAGCCTCCTGGGCACTGTGGGCAACCTGGTTTTGCCACTCCAGGCGAGCGTGCAGGGTGCTGGTGTTCTTCCGCAGCCAGACCCGAGCTGAGGTTAGTGACCTGGGAGGGGAGCAGCAGTAGCTACAGCTAGGAGGACCCTTCTGAAAATCCTTCCCAAACTGCGTCAAAGAATCTTGTTCCTGGTCAGTGTTGTCCATGCTTTGTGTCTTACACCGTCTGACTACAGCCTGCTGACTCCAAGTATTCTGCTTTTACTTCCATATTAAGAAAATAAAGGAAAACGTAGCCACCTTCAAGTAAGAACTGCCAGAATCGTGTTTCTTATAGCCTCATCGGAAGCTATGTCTAGATGACAGTGCTTGTCATGCATCACGTGGCAGTTTAATATACTGATGCCATTTCACGTCTGGCTGGAGGATTGAGCAAAGTCCTGACACTCCCAGCCTCAGGCTCAGGTGTTGACGTGCCATTGCAAAGCATTGGAGGAAAGTCGCTGGGGACTGTTTCTAAAATAGCTCAAGTCGGTGTCATGCCAGCGGGGAGAGCAGCCAGACTGGGAGCCTAGAAATGGGTTTCCCACGAACAGCGTCCCCAGCAGTGAGCGTAGCTCTTGTCTGGAGGCAACGCTCTGTGCATTTCTGAGCTGACCTTGCTCTCCATTGCTGCTCCCTAGGTGGTACCATGGGCACCTCACTGGCAAGGAGGCAGAGAAGCTTCTGACGGAGAAGGGGAAACCTGGTAGCTTTCTGGTGCGAGAGAGCCAGAGCAAACCAGGAGACTTCGTGCTGTCAGTGCTGACAAATGAGGATAAGATGGAGACTGGGGACCGGAAACCACACGTGACCCATGTGATGATCCACTACCAGGTGGGAAATGTCTGTCCCTGCTCAGCCTGCCGTAGGCGCTGGGGGGGTGACCCAGGTGGGAGCCATGCGTTCGAGTCTCTCTGTGGTTTTGTCATTCTCTCCTGCAGCCAGATGGGAAGTATGACGTGGGAGGAGGAGAGAGGTTTGACACGCTCACAGACCTGGTGGAGCACTATAAGAAAAACCCCATGGTGGAGAAGTCTGGAGCTGTGGTTCATCTGAAGCAGGTAATAGCTGCTCTAGCACATATTTGTTGGTTCTGGGCTTACCCAAACTCCTGGCGAAGTGCACAGATCTGCCCCTGCTCTTTGGGAACTCCCTGCCCCCAGAACATCCCCTGGCTACTTGCTGTGCCTGTCCAGGCTCACGCTTGCCAGAGGGGTCCCTGGCCCCGCACTCGGGGCCTCGGGAATGGACCCAACTCCTGCCAGTACCCCCAGGGATTGGGGAACTGTTTTTTTTCAAGGGGAAAGTTCAGACTTTCTGTTATTGAAAGTGATTTCTATTCTGTCTTCATCTGTCTTTCAGCCATTCAATGCCACGCGCATCAACGCAGCCAACATTGAAAACAGAGTGAAGGAGCTGAACAAAATGGCAGATCACAGTGAGAAGGCCAAGCAAGGGTTCTGGGAAGAGTTTGAGGTACAGGATGCTCCTGTGCTCTGTCCTGCTTGTGCCTGTGGGTGAAGAGTATCATATTTGCATGGAAGTGTCACGTTTTTCCAGCTCTGAGGACCTCTTCCCAACACTGTTTCTCCTTTCCCTGTTTTCCATGTTCAACTGAGTTACTTCCTGGGCCTTTTTTCATTGCTTTTTCTCATGTCTGAGGCAGTTCCTCCTTCCTCATCCTAGAACTGCATGCCTTTTATTCCCTGCAGGGATTTGTGCCTTCTCTCCCCATTAGATCTCTCATCAAGCTGTTTCTTGGCTCCCTTTCTGTTCCTGCCAGCACTCCCTCTGCCCTTCTCAGCATTAGAAAGCCAAGTCGAAAGAGCCTTTCCTTTGCCCTGACTCCCCTTGTCTGCCCAGAACAGTTTGTTCGTTTGTACCCTGCTCCACAGATGCTGCAGCAGCAAGAGTGCAAGCTCCTCTACCCCAGGAAGGAGGGACAGCGACCAGAGAACAAGGCTAAGAATCGCTACAAGAACATCCTTCCCTGTAAGTAGACACTGAATACTGGTTTGGTTTTTTTCACCACAATTTCTGCAGCCTTCTCTGGGGCTAGTTAACCCTGCAGAGCTTTCTGATCATAGCTGAGTTGGAAAGAGGTATACGCTGTCCTAGTGGAGTGGTCCAGTTAGTTCATGGCATCCCCTTTCTAACCTGGTCCTTCCCTTTTATGTGGGAAACTGGTAAGTTGTTCTCCTCAATTTGTGCTGTGAGTCCAAATACGCTTCAGAGCTCAAGTGTAGTTCAAAAGTCATATGGAGCCAGAGCTGGAGTTTCCAAAGGACATACTGGAAAACTTGAGCTCAGGTTAGTCTGCAATACAGCGTATCACTAATATCCATCCAAGTTACTAGATTAGCAGCATAGCTGTGAGCCAGGTAGTACTGCTAAGTGTCATTAGGAGGGTATTTTATGCCCTCCCTTGCAGTAGTTACCCACGTGACTTCATAATAAGAGCCTTGTGGGAGACCTTGCTGGGAGCCACAGTGACTGCCCTGCAGCAAAGCCCATCCCTGCTCCTGCATGTGTGACTGACTCCTGTCTTCATTCTGGACTGTCTTCTCCTTCAGTTGATACCACACGGGTGGCACTCCGAGATGTAGATGAGAGCGTGCCTGGGTCAGACTACATCAATGCCAACTACATTAAGGTACTTGGGAAAGGGAAGACACCATGTGGGGGCTGTCTTCAGCCCAGTGCTATGTTTCTGGTGCGTTAAGTGCAGTAATGGTGTAAGTCTTGAGGGAATGGCTTGTCAAGACCAGTATCTTTCACTGGGTCAAGGCCAAACACTGGATTTTTCTACTGTATCCCAAGGGATCTCATCATTCTACCATGTCTTATTTGCCCCTATCTAAGAGTTTCTCTCAATCCCCTCCTTTCCTTTCCTGTTCAGGAGGTTCTAAGGGACTTACCCAGACTCTCTGTCATTGAACATTATCTCTGAGGTCCAATTATAATTGTCATCTGTAAGCTAAATGCTGCTTGAAGCTGTATTTCCAGCAGTGGTGCTCTGGCATTTAAGCACCAGCCTTTGGGAAACCTTCAAGGTGGCTTCATTCCAGCCATGTCCACCTGCAACTTCTGCAGCTGCCTGCTGGCAAGAGTCTGTCGCACAATAATGTGCGTTACAGCAGCGTAAAGGTCCCTGGAGGCAGGCAGGCTGTTTTGCTGGCGACTCTGTTGAAGCTGGTGATGAGAGTGGTTCGTGTCTGCAGCTCTGACAAATAGAGGAAAATCAGCTAGCTCAAAAATCCTGCATGGCAAGGTGCGCTGACTTTGCCGCTAAAGGTGCACTAAAGCAATTCGCAATTCCTCACTCCAGCATTGTTGGCTTTTTTCCCCCCTCTCCTTCGCTCCTCAGAGCATCCCTGAAGATGGAAGGAACTCGGAGCACTGCAAGTTCTATATAGCCACCCAGGGCTGCCTGCAGACAACAGTGAATGACTTCTGGGCCATGGTGTATCAAGAGAACAGTCACGTCATTGTCATGACCACCAAGGAGGTGGAGCGGGGCAGGGTGAGCACATGTAGGGTGCTGTCCCCAAACCTGAAAGTTGCCTGCTGCTAGTACTACTAGTGTTTAGTTAGGTTGTCTCTGGCTAGCTTTCATTTCATTTCATTTCTCCTCTCTCTTGTAATGTTGCTTTAGCGCTTCTTCATGAAAGAAACACACCGCTTTGCTCTGCGCAGCCCGTCTCCCCAGCCCCATAAATATTAATGGGGTGTCCCTCATATACTCGCTTTAAGGCTCTGGGGAACTGCAGGTGGCAGAGGGTGAGCGCGCAGCACTGTGCTTTACAGCACGCTGGAAAGAGGGGTGCGGTGTGGGGGTGTTGCAAGCTGTGTGAGGGACAAAAGATCTACAACCTAGCTGTGTACCACCTGTATGCGTTTCATTAAGAGTGGGTTGGTAGGGGCCAAGGAATACAGTGAAATTCCATGCAGAGCCATGTAGTAGAGCAATCTTCCCTAGTAAAGAGAGGAGCTGATTAAGATTTGCATTAGTGGTTTTGCTTAGGAATGAGGGGGCGGCTGTGCTTGCAGCAGCCTAGTGCGGAGATGAGTGAAGACAGCTCTACTCACCGTCCGCCTTTTGTATTGGCAAAGTCACTAACAAAGCGGGGATGGGCTGGAGGACAGGAGGGGTATAGGCAGACTGTGTAGCCCCTCGGGATGGAGATTTGGCTCAGGAGTTAGGCAATGACCAGACCAACAGCTCAGGTGCTCTGTGTCAAGACTGTGCCTCGGGCAAAGCGATGCGTACCTGAGGCTGGGGCTGGCTGAGGAGGGAGACTCCCCTGGGGATCACGTCTTTCATACAGGAATGGCCCTTTCCGGTACATCCCCAGTTCAAAGGCAGTGCTCTGTGTGTGTGGCTTTCCTTTAAACCTCTACGCCGGGGCTGCACACCCTTTGAATGCAGCAGCACCCCTGAGCCAGGTGTTCAGGGTTCATCCTCCAGCTCCCCAATCTCGACTAATGAGCAGCTATCTGATGTTGCTGCAGAACAAATGCTTCCGTTACTGGCCAGACAGGAGCTGCACCAAGGAATACGGGCGCATCTGTGTGCGGAATGTGAGCGAGCGTGAGGCCCAGGGCTACTACCTTCGGGAGCTGGAGATCTTGCGGACTGACAGGGTGAGTCCTCTGAGTCTGTCCGCTCTGCTGGGAACGGGCTGGTGCTGGAACCCCTGGGGAGGGAGCTGTGGCTTTTCGGTTTGGTCTTTGGTTTTTGTTGGTTTTTCTTACTTAATGGTCCCACTGCTTATGTTCTGGGCCACTTTGCCCCAGTTGTGATAAAAGAAAGGAAGGAGAAGCCTCCTATTAGGAGGGGTTTTCTGACTAGGTGGTGGGTGTCTGCTCCCTGCAGGATGAGCGCCCGAGGCTGGTGAAGCACTATCAGTACTTTAGCTGGCCCGACCACGGCGTGCCCAATGAACCTGGAGGGGTTCTGAGCTTTCTGGACCAAGTGAATCGGGCACAGCGAAGCATTCCAGACACAGGGCCGATCATAGTGCACTGCAGGTATGAACCAGTGAGCCGTCTGCGGGGCACTGCAGTGGGGATGGGTAATAAAAATGTGTCTCTGGTTACACCTGCAGCTGGGTCATCGCTTGAGCTGATGGTGGGCAATTGGGGTAGAGGTACACACACGGGAAAATACAGCCCTCCTCCAGAGCCCCGCTGGTGATAGCGCAGGGAAGAGGAGGCCTCATCTGGAGTCGGTAGCTCTGATGCAGCCTCTGCAGACTCTGATCTCCTAAGAGTCGGCATTTGGCTGGGCTTATCTTACAGCAGCCATGCCAAATCTGCCCAGGACGGACCAGGCATGCAGATGAGTGTGGGAGCTGAGCTGACTAACTCTGGGCATTTCTTCCTGCAATCATTTTTTCTTTTCTCTTTCCAGTGCTGGAATAGGACGCACAGGCACCATCATAGTGATAGATATTCTGGTGGATATTATTCACAGGCAAGGTATGTCTCCCTGTCTGTCTCGTGGCTTCCACCATTTGCCTGGCTCTGACCAGTTATGGGATAACCCTGCTGTTGTGCAAGCAGTGGGTACACGATCTCCAAGCAGTGGGTTTGACTTGTCCAGGAGGCAGTGGGCATAGGCTTAGCCTGAATGCAGGGCGAGAAGGGCTTTTATACCATGCCCAGTTCCACGTTTATCTATGGGCCAAGAAATGGAGCTCTATTGTAATGAAATGTGAGACCTCTCCGAACGGGTGTGCACATGGACAGCCCTCGAGCAAGGGGCCGTTGCTTTCAGCAACATAGCAGAGGAGAGTCATCGTCTTGGCATCAATGGGGTCAGGATTTCAAGGTCTCCTGGAGAACCTCTTTTATTGAGGGCAGAGTCGGAGGGAAACAGGTTGAGGAAGGCTGTAACTCCAGTAGCCCTTTTAGAAATAAGTCCCCCAAACTCTTCTGTGTAGAAGGGCTCTCACCCGTATCTGAAATTCTAGAGCTGTTACAGAAGTCTCTGTGGTATCTCTGGATCTGGTCTGTGAGCCTTGAGGCAGGTGGACCCTCTTCAGCAATGGTTGTATCTATTTCATAAACTCTGCAAGGGTGGTAAGTCTGGATCTGTAGGAAGTTGCCGGAGAACAGACCTAATTCCCCTCCCCTTGCTCCAAGCAAGTCAGCCCTGCCTCAGCCATTTCAGTCTCAGGTGCTCCGGCAGGGATAAAAAAGAAAAAAAAAAAAAAAAAAAGAAAAAAAAAAAAAAAATCTCCTAGGCACAGAGATGCGGGAAACCCTTTCACAATATTCAGGGTCTTCGCTGACACTGTGTGCAGCGAGATACTGAAAGCTTTCAGAGCTATCTTTAGAAAATAATTTTTCAACCTAATTCTCACTCCCTAAACCTCACCTTCTCGCGCTTGAGCAGGTTTGGACTGCGATATTGACATCCCCAAAACTATCCAGATGGTACGCAGGCAGCGTTCGGGCATGGTGCAGACAGAGGCACAGTACAAGTTTGTTTACATGGCCGTTCAGCAGTACATCGAGGCTGAGCAGAAGCGGTTGGAAGAAGAACAGGTGAGTCCCGTTTGGCTTGGTTGGAAAAGCAGGGGCAGAACTTGGCCCACACCAAACACCGCTTCCACCTTCTCCTTGGAACTCAAATGCTACTCTGAACACGTGGAAATAAACCCACACCCACTGTTCCCCTGCTGGCATATGGGATCTTGTAAGGCTTTCTTCTGTATCTGCTTTAAGTGGGGTTTTATCGTCTTTGCTTTCTCTTTCAGAGGAATAAAAGGAAAGAGCGAGACTACTTGAATATCGGCTACTCTCCTATGGAAAAAGGCAGAGCCAAAGGGCAGCCCCCTTCACCACGGGCCCAGTCTGTGTAAGCTGAATGCCTCTCTGCCAGGGCTAAGAAATTCTGTAGCAGTAGAGAGAAGAGCCTGAGCAAAGGCCCCGGTATTTATCCTTTGCCAGCTTGCCTCTCCCATACCTGAAACCTGACCGGTTGCTGGCTGTTGTATGGGAACGGCTGAAAACAAACAGGTGATCCCACCACGCTGTCAGCAGTGGTGGTAGCAGCCCACCTCGCTTATGTGCTACACTTCTGCGGCTGCTTCGGAAAGGAGAGGAGGAAATAGACCCTAGCCTTTAGCGACTAGTGCCCCAAATCCTTGGCTCTGGATAATGTCTCTGGAGAATCTGCCAGAGAGTGAAACTGTGCTACTGCCACTGAGGGAGTTTTACAACAAAATCTGAAGGAAGACGAGAAGAGAGCAGAGGAAGTGGATTCACACCCATGTGGAGAGGGAGCATGTGCTAAGTAGCTTGAGTTCCTTACATAAGCAGAGAGAAAATACCCCAAACGATGTTTTTCCCTCTTGCCCCGAGTAATGGGATAGTAGTGAGTGATGGAGAGGGGGTTAATAAGTTGAAGGCGAGTGTGCAGGGACTTTGTCAGTTATATAATATTGAAGCTTTTGGGCACCTTGAACAGCTGGATTGGTTTTGAAAGAAGAGATGGCTGAGCTAGGCAGGAGCAGAGGAGTGGGTGTTAAAGCGGAGGTAGAAATGCTGTCACTGGGCTCATGCATGGGCTCATGAGGAGAAACCAACTGAAGACAAAAGGGCAAAAGGAGATGCCACACGCTCTTCTCTGGGCGTTTGGCCACTGCCGGAGTGCTGGTGGCTCCAGCCCAGAGCTGCGGCAGCAGGAAGGGCCAGAGCCAGGCCCAGGGCGCGGGCAGCTGCTGCCCTGGGAGCTGGCAGAGCGCGGGAGGAGGCAGGGAAGGGTGCTTGGCTCCCGTGGCAGCCCATGGGCGGGTGCAGGCAGAGCCCCTCTGGTCCTGCAGTGCATCGGTGACCTCGCTTTCGTGCAGCACTAAAGCTAAATCTGAAGCTCAATCGGGATCACTATGCAGGCATCGTGAACCTTCCAACTCCTGCTGGGTCTGGCCAGTTGGTGTCTTCCCCGCAGGTCTCGAGAAGCATTTGCATCCCATTTAAAATGCCCAACTTTGAAACTGCAGCTTTGAATAGATGAGGGCAGGGAGGGCTGTGTGGGACTGAGGTGAGCAAGGTGAGGTCTATGTGGCTGGTACTGTCAGCTCCAGAGAGCTCCCATGAGTTCAGCTTTGGGTGTCAAACCTGCTTTAGAGGTACCTGGGTCTGACCTTTGGAGCAGCTCTCTCCTTCCATTAGATTTTGGAAAATCCAGAGGAATCAGGTACGTAGAGAAAGTAAAAGTAGAAAATACCAGGAACTCTATCCGCTGACCCTGCAGAAACTTTGCATCCGTGAAAGGCTGACATGTGGAGAAAGGTTCAAGGCTCCATCCCCAAGCTGTATTTGAACTTGGCCAGCCCAGCCAGAGGGGGACAAAACAGGGATTGAGAACAGCGGGTAGCCCGATGTCATCCTATCTACAAGGCTGTGGAGGGAAAAAGGGAACTTGGCTGGACCATTACCCGCTTCCCACTGGCCACCTGCCTCTGGGAAAAGATCCAGAGCAGTGAGGCTCTATAATAACAAGGCTTTGTTTCTTGACAGGGTTGATGATGAGTCAGCTTCCGTCTACGAGAACCTTAACATTAAAAGCCCAAAGGTTTCAGGGATGAGTAATACAGGGCGATAAAGGAGCCGGAGGTGAGCTGTATGGAGGCTGTACAGGTAGGAATGCTTCCCTTGATTAACTGAGAGCATCACTACAGTCTGTTTACATTGCATTTGACCCAGCTCCTCTTCAGCTCAGCTTATGCAGACCTCTGTGGCTCTGCCTGCATCAGGGAAGGCAGCTATGCTTTGATGAAATTTGATGGAGCCTAAAGACGTTGCTGTGGCCAGCTGCTGATGGGAGAACAGAGGCAATGTGGGAATGAGTTCTCAACAGGGAAACACATTTACAACATTACCAGTAGTGGGGTGGGAGGTAGATGTGCATTTTGGACTGTTATGTCAGGAAACTGTCAGCCTCAGAGAACAAGACTGTGCTATGTATGCAAACAAGTGGGAGAGACTTCACACGCTGCGTGTGTCTCAGCTCTGTAACCTTATCAATGCGCTTTTCTCCCAGTTATAAACCGTGCCATCCTTCTTTCTTCTTGTTTTGGAATGCAGGTTTTACAGTGTTTACATCTACCCTTTCCAACTTATGCAATTGTGGACAATTTTTTTTGCCTGACTTGCCTTCCCAAAGCACCTTGGATTCAGTGAGGAAGCAAGAAGCTGACTCTAAGAAGCGAGTAGAGTCTGCGCCTTAAGAACATGCCTTGACCTAACTCATGAGAAGGATCTTCTCCCATTCTCCCCTACATCAGTTGGTTGATATTTATGCGGAAGTGCCTCTGGACATTCATTAGGGCATCAAGGCTCAGTTTTAATTATTTTTTTTTTTAATTTAAGATTCTTATTTTTTACACACGAATTGTTAAAAGGAATGGAAATGACTATTTGCTTAGGAGCTTTCCCAGGGTTGCCCACTTAGGGCATTAGTAAAAAGTTAGTACACTTCAGTGTTTTCATTAGGTCAATCATTTCTAAGCTAGAAGGGTTTTTAGACTAGATCCTGGAGTAACGTAGCTGCCTGTGAGGGTGAGAAATAGAGAGCGCTGCCTGGACCCAGGTATTTGCACCTCTGTTGATTCTTCTTCTCACACTTCCTTTTGGCCGTACCAGTTCTAGATTTTTATGCAACCCTGCCAAAGCACACCGAGCAATCCCTGCTGCTGTAGTACAGCAGATGCGTGTGTGCGTGCCTGAGAGTCTACTAGCTGCTCTGCACGTGGGTTTCATAGCGGGACTGAGAGACAGAGGTGAGCCCCTCCATCTTTGACTGTGTGGGTCCGAATGTTGAGCCAAGTGAAATCCCACCTAGCTGAAGGGTGCTGAAGAGTAGGAAAGCAGCTTTGACTGTGCGCTGTGCTTTTAGCCACCCCTAGTGAGTAACAGCCGAGGATACTAATCTGAGCTGAACTTCTTGAGCTGGGCCCCTCTAAGCTTGATTGCAGCTCTGCTGCTACCTTCCTGCATAATCTCTTTTTTCCCCCTGCAGCTATATGACAAAGCAAGTGTTGTGTCTGCTCAGTAGGGGTGTTGTAGGGGTGTTTGTGACTTGATCAGTGCCATGAAGATGAGTGTGTCACTGAATGGAGTATTCCAGCTCTGTTGATAAGTCTTGACTTGTGACTGCCAGTGCTTCCTGCTGTTCCAGCCCTAAGGCATGCAAATAGTCCTGCCAAAGAACCCCCTCCTGCAGGATTCATCAGTGTCCGAAGGTGCGCTCTGTGGGGAGCCTTGGGTCTGAGTGCCAGTGCCTGAACCTCCGGAACACGCGTGGGGCTGATGCTGAAGTCCTCCTAGGTCTCTGGAACTGGGTGGACTTGCTGCATGGCTGGGTATTAGTGCCTGGAGCGCTGGCTCCAAGCGTTGAGCAGAAGGGGTTGAACAAAAGCACAACGACATACCTTGGCTGTATTTCCTGGCCCCTTGTTGTCGCAGGGACAGGAGAACTGTTTATTTTTATTGCACTTTTAATAAATGTTGAATATTCTATTCTCAAGGCTTTTTTTTTTTTTCTTCCCCTTTTAAGTAGTTTGCTTTTTGGGAAAGTGACTGACAGTTGGTGTGATCAATGGGGCATCCTGAATGTCTCCCACTATCAAATGCTACTGTTCAGGGCCCTGTTTTCACTTGCTTTGAATCTTCCTTTTGACTATGCATGAGTGAGAGGTTCAGCCGCTTGTTAGCTAAACCTTCAACATTTGTTTCCCAGTGCATGGTGAGAAGGAGAAGTGCAGAGGGACAGCCCCCACAAGGATGCTGTGACGGACTACTAGGAACAGTTGGAACTGTGAGAACATCTCTGTGGCCCATTTGCCACTATAACAATAGATTTTATGAGGCTGCAGATGTTATTTCCCTCTCCCCTGCCTTTAGGTGTCATCAGTGGGAGTTGAATGGTAACAAAGATGTAACGACAAAGCACTTCATCTCTACCAGTGTCCGTTTGCTGGGCTTAGTCCCAAATGCACCTTGAGTAAAGTGGAAGTCCCTTCTCTGCCTTAAGTCTTGGTGAGTTTCTTTTCCCAACAACATTTCCAGGACATTGGTGCTGTGAAGATATCCTTTCAGTGGCAAGCACGGGGGAAAGGGCAGAATGATGCAAGTGAGAACCCCTGTGAAGCCCGATGACTTTGGCAGAAGCTGTAGCAGTGCATGGAGAGGTTTCTGCAGACATGTGGCTGGCACAGATAATACCAGCCTGCAGCTGAACAACAAAGGTGTTGCAGATACAGCGCACGCAGCAGCTTTCCACAGAAGTTTTGCATAGCAACAGACTTGAGTTGCTTCTGCTGTTGCTTCAGCCTTTTCTATTTCAAATTAGAATTTCTGGAAAGGGAAACTGGAAGTGTCTTTCTTCCAGCTGGGAAGAAGCAAAAGGTGAGCAGTGTTTCCAGCTTCTCATTTTTCAGGTCAAATCAGGTAAACACAGGGGGAAGTCGCACCTGGGACAACACTGCCTAGACGGTAGTAAGTATGAATTTACAGGATAAAGCTGTCCATGTGTGCAGGATTGTACAGCACTGGGACAGCTGATGCAGGGGCCAGAGTACAGACATGCCACCTCCTGTGTAGCTACCATGATCTGGGAATGCAGCTGGACTCAGGACTGCTAAGTGAACACCTCCAACTGCAAGAAAGAAGGGAAATGTGGAGTAATTGCTACAAACTGACACCGTGCATTGTATAAAACATAATTTAATACATACATGTATGGTACTTGCATACAATACTGTCTTACATCCATGTGTTTGAATAGAAAACATTTAATTGTAAGCCGCCTTCATCACGAAGACTTTTGTTAATCACGGTCAGAAGATCACTGCATTAAATAAAAACATAGTGTAAGCAACTGGCCTGTGTCTTAATACTGACACATTTTAAGATTAGGAGGGTAAAGCTGTCAAAAGATGGAATTTCTTTGGTTTTGGCAACAGTTTGCCTGTGGGAAGTATGAACGAAGTTCACTGATGAAGTAACTTGAGGGGCAGGGTTAGCCTGCTGTGCCAGCGTGCCGAGCAGAACTCACCCCCTGCGATCAGAATCGCTTCCCAGGTAGGGATGAGTGACTCTGAAACATCTGCCTAGGAAAAACGAGTCGAATGGCTACTCTAGTCTCTTCAAAAGCTCGTCAGGGTGGTAACACAACTCGGGTGAGTAGCAGTGGTACATCTATATTTTGTCAGCAGGAGGCAGCATTTACACCTCCAACGTTGAATAACTCGATGGAAATGTTTCAAGCGTATGGTTATGGTTGGAATATGGTTAATCTTCATCTGCTTATACAACTTTGACATGTCTTTACCCTCCCAATCCCAGCTCCTCTTAGGAATAATCATGTAGATCCTTCAGTTTGCAAAAATAGCCCTTTATTCCCTAAGGGAGTTAGAGGAACTACACCCACTGTCATCTGGGATCCAGCCAAGACAGTACACGGCTGTGTGCCACTCCAGGCAAACAGTCTTAGAAACCCGTCTGTTGCTTTCAAGGCTCTGGTTTCCATGGCGAGTTTGGCAGAAGGATGCTGAGGCAGCTCCTTGGGGCATTCCTTCCTTGGGGCGTTCCTGGGCTGGAGGCAGCTTGGCAGACAAGTATTCAGCAGAGCTCCTGGAGGTGGATGCATGTGTTCAAGTGCAGGCACAGGAGGAGTGTGGGGAGTGGGCAACGGGGTCTGCCAGCAAACCAAGGAATGCCCTCAGGGCAGGAGGCCCTGTTCCTGCCTCCCCGACGTGGTGGGCATGGAGCCGGCAGCCCTGCTAGACAGGGGCAAGGGGCTGCCTCGCTGCTACTGGAAAGGGAGTTGTGTCACCGGTGCTGCTGCTGTGGTGTGTTTAGGGGGAAGATACTCTGGCCTGCTCATCGCAACGGTCCTTGTGAAGCAGCGGAGGTTCCCAGTCTTCAGGGCGCACTGGACTGGCCACAGGATGATGCAGAACAGGATGATGATCAACGCAGACAGGAGGACTATGCGTTTCCAGTCATCGCACATGTCGCAGCGGGACAGCCTCCCAGCTAACCCTGCTGGGGGAGCCTCTGGACTTTCTGGCTTGCTCATGGCGACATCAATAGAGATACACGAGTCTGGGTTCTCGGGGTCATCTGACGGCTCACGGCAGCAGAGCTTGGTCCCTTCCATCCAGAGCACCTTCTCCTGCTGGAGTTCAGGGGGCAGTGTGGCAAGGAGCTCCTTGCTGGTCTGGAGAGCTGGGGCACCTTCCAGCGGGATGCTGGTCAGCTGCCTGCAGAAGGGGCAGGGGAGCTGGTCCTCTGGTTGGTTTGGGGGCAGCCCTTTGCTCAGGCGGGCCACACACTCCAGGCAGAAGACATGGGAGCACTGGAGCAGCTTGGGCGTCTTGAAGGTGTTGTCATAGGTGTTGAAGCAAATGGAACACTCAACAGGGGAAGCTGGCTTCGGAGACGTTGGGTTCGGAGAGCCTGGCTTGTCAGTTGGGGACCTCGCCTTCCTCTTGCCATCTCCTGGGGAGGTGACAACGATGGGGCTGATGGGGATGGGGATTTCACTTGGAGATGCAGGAACTGGGCTGGTGGGAGAGTCTGGTGTGTTGGAGTGCCACAGCTGCGTGAAGCACGACATGACGGAGCCCGGGGAAATAAAGAGAGCCCTGGGAGACTCTAGAAGAGAAGAAAACCACAGCCTTCATTTTAAATAATGTGAAGACACCCATCACCAGATCTATGTTTAACCCCTTAAAAGGAACAAAGAGCAAGTTCATGATTTCCACTGCATCTTGAGCCTGGAATAGATCCCTGCTAGAGGTGAGAATGCCACAGGTAGGCTGTTCGAAGCTGCATACTGAAGGTGAAGTTAAACATCCTGCAAAGAAGCAAGCAACCAGCAGAGATCCACCATCCAGCCAAAGCCTTTTCCCCAGAACCACCACGGTATTATAGATGGGTGCAGTCTTTCCCCGTACATGCCTCCCTCTGGGCAGAAAAAACACAACAACCACCTACCCCAGCTGGTGCTCCCCGACACCTGGGCAGGGAGGAGAGCAGAAGACTCCATGAGGTCAAGTAGGGACCTCGCTATGGCAGTCTATTAGTCTGGGAGGCACTCAGATATTATGGTGGCAGCATGAGCAAGGCCTAAGAGACAGATAAGACTATTCAGTTGTGGAGGTAGCAGGGTGTGCTCAGGCAGAGCTTTGTGCCTGGAATCATGGTTCTGCGTGCTGCCTACCAGGCAAGTGAGGCACCACCCAGCGATGCTGCCTGCTTTTGTCTATCCACAGTGGGATCCGAACTCCTTCATGTCACAGGAGAACCCAAGGGAGGTGAGGAAACACTGTTATCTTGCAAAGTTTGGTCCATCCTCGGCCCCAAGAAGGGGCAAGAAACACCTCTGTCTTTGTCACCATGACACAGCAAGAAAAGCAACGTTGGAGGAAATGGCCTTGGTGCCAGAGCAAGGGGAATTCTCCACTATTTCCTTGTTGCTCTGATTTCCCTAGGGAACCACAGTTCTTCCCTGTCCTCAGCCCCGGCGGAGTGCCAGCACGGCCCAAGCCTTGCTGTGTGCTGCCATGTGCTCTCTGCTTTGTTGTGGTGTGTGAGCAGGAGCCTTGAGTTGAACGGCCAATACGCCAGTTCCAGCAAATTGGTTTACAACTTAGTCCGGCCTTTTCAGCAACCGAAATATTACCTTCAATTCCAGTTATCCTAGGCTAGACGTGCGGCTTTGCATACGTTCTGATATTCAGGTGTATGACTTTTCAACTATTGAGCACTTCTATCTGAAAGCAAGTGTTTAGCTGGAGGAAATTCCCAGGACAGCCCTGATGCTGTATGCCTGGGGAACATTTTTTTAGAATGTGTCACTGAACTAGCTAGGCTTGATTCCTTGTGTTGGGAGATTTACCGATGACAAGCCAGAAATGTTCAGATTGTTGCCGTAATTATAGGTGTCCAGTCAATCCAGCAGTGTCTCACCAGCATGGGTTAGAGACTCCACGTCTCGGCATAAAAGGCTAATTTAAGATATCAGAAAGACTGCGTATTCCTCACGTTGCACAAAAAGTCTCCATTATTTGCCAACGAAGTATTTTTCCCTCTCCCATCACAGCTAACATTGCCAGAGCTGAAACCAACGTTAAGAACATTCCTTCTTTTTCTTCTCTTATTCTAAATGAAGACATTTTTGTGAAGCTTCTCCTCACGTTGAATTCTCAGTCACAGACTATCTGCGCTTTTCAGCACGTTGTAATTTTTTTTAAAATTACACATCTGGCTACAGATGACCATGCATGTTTTAGAACGATCTGGCAGATGCTGATGAATTACAAATCCAAGCTCGAGGTGACAGAGATGAGGGAAACCCCTGTTGTTTTTTTACTAAATCTTCTCATCTGCAGAACTCCATTCCCTTTGCCCAGTTCTTTGCAGTCCCTCAGCTTGGAGTGTTTGTCAGAAACTATGAGCAGCAAAACAAGTGGCAGAAGGTAACCTCTGAATGAGAGACCCTTTGCTTACGCAAACTGTAATTTCATAACCTATGTGGAAAAGCTCTTCTGTTGGGGTTTTTACTAGTTTGTAACATGACAGCTATAGCAACAGCAGTGTCTTGATAGTAAATTGAGGAAGTTTACTCACAACAGTTGCTTTTAAAGGAAGATACAAGCTTTTGCCCACATTTTCCCTTTGCTAAAGATGATTGTTAGTTTTAATAAATTTAGAGTTACTTTTTTTTATCAACATCCTGGTGTTACGTGGCGCCTTGATCAGACATGATGCAGGTAGCTGACTGACTTAAGCTGGGAAGATATAAAAAGCAGGGCACAGGACTGAGGCGTGGGAAAGACAGTTTTAATTCACGCTCTGCCACACCGGGCAGGTCAGCCTCTGCCTGCTGCCGGTGCCTTGCTCTGTGTTGCCATAGTGCTGATGCTCAGAAAGTTAAACTGGGTTCGGGCAGCAGCTAAGGCAGGGACCAAGATTTCTCCTGGGCACTGCAGTTGTGCTGCTGAACGAGCGCCGGTCGCTAAAGCGGGAGAGTCCTGATGAAGACATGCAGTGTGGATGTGATCTCAATAGCATTAGTTAGGGTTTGGGGGTTTTTTTTTGTTTGGGTTTGGTTCTTTTTTTTAACTTTGGACTAGGCAATCACTTTTTTTTTTTTTTTAATACAAGACAGTATCTTCAATTGTTCCATGGTTACACTGCATTTCCTCAGACCCTGCAGCTATTTACCTTGCTTTCCCAGCTATTCACCTGGGCTTTCCAGAAGCTTTGGGAACATCAGTAAATAACAAAACCATTCAGGAGAGACACATAAACTCGGATTTAAAACCAAGTAGCTAAGTACTCTTTACTTCCCAACAAGTTCTAGAAAACTTCTTTGCACACCATAAAACCAGATAAAAGAGAACACACAAGACAGTGGCCAACGCCGCTCTGTAATGATTCCCTAATGGTATCTTTAACTCAGAGCAACCGAATACACGGCAAGTTAAGAGGTGTACAGCAGATTAAAGTCTATAAATACCTGTTCAGAGTGCTGTTTAGAAGGAGAAAAGCATGTTCTGGGCTCTTGATTTCTACCCCTGAAGAGTCTTCTCTCCAGAGGATAGCCTTAGGCTCAGGGTCTTTTGTCTTTATAAGCCACCTTCTGGTACTGGAGCTCCCCGGTAGCTTCCCGAGTTGTTTCCGAGCACGGTAGGTCTGGCAAGACAAGTAACCTCTAACAGCTCCCCGTGCACAAGTGGCCCCGCCGCTGTAATTCAGGTATCTTTTATACCTTCCTGTCTAGAGGTGACTTACCTGCCCCGCCTGCGCTTCCCCATCACCACTGACTCACCCCGGCTGCGAGCGCGCTCCCGCTCCGGCCGGTTTCTCTGGCAAACAGGGCAGGCTGGAATGCTCCTGATAAGGGCAGCGCTGCCGAGGACACCCGTCTGTGTCTGCCCTAGGGAAGCAATGGGAGAAATGTTCATTTTTTCATCTTCTCTGGACCGGGGAGGGCCGCCTGCTTTCTGGTAAATTCTCGCAGTTGTTCGACTGGCTTTGAGGGTTTTTTTTAATCACTCTTCATAACCTGGTCCGGTTTGTGCAGAGGCACTGGCCACGCTTTCACAGGGCAGCAAACCTGCTGAAAGAAAATTTCAGGACACCTAAAAATGGCAGTTATTGTTCTCTTCTTTCTCCATGAAGGACGAATAATTTGAAAGCGCCTTAGATTAACAGCAGAAACAAGATTCTGACAGTCAAATTTCTTGTGATTGGTTGAGAAAAAAATTGTTGCAATGGAAAAATCCAGTGGAATTTTGAAAGCCTGAAAGCTGTTTATAAATTAATTGAACCATCCTATACAATCATATGCCTGCTTCAGGCTCCTATACAATTGTTCAAAATAATACCGTATGAATTGTCACAGAGAAGGAATTTCATTCTTTGCAGCTTTTAGTAGTCATTGACACAGAGAAATACCTGACCTGCAAACCTTTTGTGGTTCGAAGGACATCGGTCCATGATCCAGAAAAAGGAACCAACAAAGTTGCACTCGTGCAGATAAGGAAATAAATGTGTGTGTGAGGAAGTAGCAGACATTTAAAATTTAGTTTAGTTCTTATTTGTTGCAAATACTACTTTTCTTTGTTCAGTTTCTCAAAAAAACAACACAAGATGGTCTGTGGATTTTTTCAGGACAGTATCGGGAAGTCTACTCTTAAAAAATGGTTGGGAAACTTCAGTCTAAGAATGTGTGGAACAGTATTCATCTCCTGGGACAGAGAAGTGTCTAAATCCCATAGACTTTAGTGGCAGTCAGACCCAACTCACTTTGGCTTCCACGTTCCTCCACTTCAGGTCATACTGTTCAGTTCTAGTGAGCTGAAATCCAAAAGGAGGCTTTTAAGAATAAGAGAAGCATGTTGAAATTACCAAAGTTTTAATCAGTTCTAGGATTAAAACTAAGGTTACCTGATCCTTCCACAGCTAAAAGGATCTGGTCCAGAGCGTTGTTCCTCCTGTGGACTCACGATGAGCTCCGTGGGTGACTCTACAAGACAAACACCTCAACGGAGAATGCAGGTTAAGACTCAACTTTGCCAGACCTGCATCTCAATGGTACGGCTCCCTCAACGCCGTGCACATATACCATGGGGAGAACAATCTGTACGCTGGGCTGAGCACACCATGCCCATCTATTTATGCTGCTGTTGAGGGAGGCTGGGAGCAAAGACTGTCTACAGCTGACAAAGCAAGATGTTTGATGAATGGATGCCAATCAGATTTTTGAAAGTCTGGCTCGCTTAGTCACTTGCATAAGCACTTCGTTAAACTGGGCTCAAAATTGACAACGTTTCAGTAACACGTACCAGGGTATATGACATTCGGTAACACACTGAGAAACAAAAGTCCTTGTTTTGGGTCTAGCTGAGACCCTCTGCCCTGGTAGTCAGCAGAGCAAGACTGATTTGCTTTTCGACCATGCTCTAAAGAAAGACATAGGCACATGGCGAGCCCTTTACCCGCTGACAAGAGCAGGACTGAACTGCAGCGCGCGCAGACTCCCGCCGCTCGCC
>NW_010565024.1:35583-40228 GCF_000687285.1 Phaethon lepturus
GTCAGCCTCCACGTGCCTGCTGCATGGACGGGCTCGAGTCCAGCCCAGAAGCTGAGAGCCTGGGGCAAGCCGGGCCGCCCCACGCGTGCCCGCACGCTCCTCCCGCTGAAGGATACGCCGGGTGTGCAAGGCGCCGAGCGCGCCGAGACCTAGCACCGGCCCGGGATGCCGATCAGGGCTTGGCTTCCACGAGTGAGTGGGAGGCTTGCTGGTATTTTTACCTTCTGTTTGGAAGAATAGACTGAGCGTGTCAGGAGCTGCCGCTGGTCTTGGGTGGATCCGAGAGGATTGGGAGCAACCAGTTGTGGGAGCACGCACCGTCATGTTTGTGCTTAAAGGAACGGTGGTACTGAGTAGAAACAGCTACTTCATTTATACTGTTGTTTGCTTGAACTTGCATTACCCATGCACACCTCAGGTGCTTCTCAAAGGTATTCTCTGCGTACAGGTGTAGGGGTATGTGAACAGCAGCATGAAAATGCTTGTCCTAAACTGATTTTTGCTAAGCCATGCAGGAATGAAGCTGATGTGACTGGAACACTGGGATGAGATGTAGGTGATAACATATTTCTGGTATGAGCACCGTGACCTTAAGCAAAACATTTAATTTCCATGGACTTCTGTGGCTTGTTTACTGAATAAAGAAAGATAAATGAAATAAAATTAAGAAAAGTAATTATAAGTCTTCCTTTTTGGTCATAGCCTTTGTCTGGATTGTGTATTTAGATGGGAACCTGGGAGGGATGGGTGTTGCCTAGTATGTATGGCTGGTCACGGTGGCTCCAGCCAGAGACCTAAGGTAGGATCCCTCCTGCAGCGAATAATTGAGATTGATTGAAACACTGAAGCTTTCACTTGTCAGACCCTTCCCACCATCACCTCTCCTTATTTTACCAGCATCAGTAACCATTGCCATCTCATCCAGGACTGTGGATGAAGTGATGAGATCTTCTAAAGCGTATGTATTCTTTTCAGGGGGATTTAGGAAGGTTTGTAATGAAAAAGGTTATTTCTAACAGCAACTACAGACTGGTGGAGGACATGACCATTTAAAAGCTTGCAAGCCAGGCTCCTCAGTGTGAAGAGAAGCAAAGTAGACTGCGGAGTAACAAAACCAGACTGCTGATTATAGCTTTAGACTGTTTTCTTGGCTTGTCTTTACCTCCACCACTGCCCAAGTATATAACTCTTTTCATAACCTGTGTAGTTCATCTCAGCAGATAACTAAAGCCACCAAATAAAGATGGGTGAAAAAAAAATCAAAATCAAAACCACCAAGCAATGAGCAACAACCTTCCTCTGATCTCTCTCTCCTATCACCCACGACTAGCTCTTTTCACATTGTTATGTACCACTTAGCACATCTGGGGGCACTACCTTTTTGTTCATGCTTTGGGTATCGTTTACAGCTCTGGTTTGGTGGGCTACATCCTAATGCGGTGTATAAAGCCTGGAAAGGCTTCAGAAGGCCTTTTGTGCTGGAGAAACCCAAGGGAGCAGTTGCTACAGAAGCACAAAAGTGTCAAGACATAAACTGGTTTGGACTCAGCCTTTGCAGGAAAAAACTCCAACGTATGTGGTGTTATTCCTGCGTACAAAAGACACGTCTGTGAGGTTTGTGGAGCTGCACCTTACTTTCAAGGGAAAAAATAAGAGTATGGTTTAGGACAGATGTGCTGGTTTTAACTGGGTGAGAACAAGCCCAACTCCAACACCTTTGTACAACACGGAATAAAGTGTCTGCAAGGTTAAATGCTTACAGCAGGAGGATACTACTTAGACTATGTTTTCTGTTAGCTGACACGTTCATGTTCCTGCTCCCGAGCTACTGAAAGCCAGTGAAAACACACACACACATACACCCCCCCAGCTACTGTCGCTTTTGGCACAGGAACCGCTCAGTAGCTGAGCTCTCCACCTTAGGCTGGTTCCGTCCGTTAATCAGATGCAGAAGCAGCGGTGAGACCCGGTACTGCCTGCCTTTTCCTGGCAAACAATTCCTTGGCCTCGAGCTAGCATCGCGTTTTGATCCCACAGTGTTCCTCGGAGTCAGGAGGCCTGACGCTCTGCGCAATTAACGCTGCAGGGTGGTAAACAGCACCATTAGGTAACGTTTCCCATGCTAACTCCAGGAGCTCTTTTGTTTGTCTGGCTTCACCTGCAGCCAGCTACCTAACCAGGTGTTTGCTGTGGAGTCCTATCGTTGTCGCAGTCGTTTGCGCCAACGGCTAGGCTGGGCTGTTTAAATTCCGAAGTTCGTATTACGTACGGTCAGGAAAGAGGCTCGGTCAGTCATCAGGTAAGCTAGATGGGAACTCACTGTGGGATACTTTTGACATAATTACATTTTATCCTGCTCTAACTGTTTCTATCAGACAATCTCAAGACACTTCACAGACATAGTGAACTGAGCCTTCCCATAACTATACTTATTGAGGACGTTATCTCATTTCGCAGCTGGGGAAGTTTTGTGGTGCATGGAAAGCCCAGACAACATTGAGAAACGCTACTGTGACTTCTGCGCAAGCAGCAATGCCTGGACAAGTTGTGCCCCTTATCATGGCAGAGTGACTTGCCAGAGCAGAGGGATAAGACTTGAAACAAGCGGTGGAGTGGGAAACACCATCAGAGTTGTGTCGTACCAATAAATGCCCACTGAGGCAGCTTGATACAGATTTTGAGAAAAAATGTTCCTGTGAGATAGAGCCATAGGTAGCGTCCCTCAGGTGACTCCTGCCCTCTAAGTGATGCCCATCTTTACTGGCTGGGCCGAGCCCAAGTTCTGGAACCATGTGTCTCTGCAGTTTAACCTCATTCAAACACTGGATCCACCTGGCACCTAACTTCGCACTGTTCTTCGTTTCCTGTAGTCACCAGGAAAGCACCATGATTAGATAATCATTACAAGGTACAGATGCAACATAGCAATTTTCCTGATACTCTATAACTCATGTGACTATTACTCTTCAGCAGCTTGAGGCTGTATGATTCAGCCTCCCTCACAGCCAGATTCTCAAATAGCAAGAATAGCATCCATTCCCTGGACATAATGTCAGGTCTTTTTTTCTAGCCCATTATTTCTGAAGGAATAAGTGACTTGGACCAATGGCTAAACTGTGGTCTATAAATCATTGGTGATCTATGATAGCATGCTTGGGAGACTGTTGGCTTTCCAAACGTCTATGCTGCTTCTATAGTGGCTTGCAAGGAAAGTTTGAGATCAAGAATCATAAACAGTGGCTCAAAGGAAGAGTAAATCACACCAGAACTAAGGTCCTTGGAAGTACTCAGTGAGTGTGGCTGTTCTTTCAGGTAAGATGATACCCACAGTGTGGCCCGTAAATGGAGCGGACCTAGTTGAAGGGTTGTTAGGTGTTCCCAAGGACTGCAGCGCCAGCTCCTTTTGAGGCTGTAAGTGGCTCAAGTGCAGCTGGAGTTGAGATGTAGTGCCTGTAAAGTGCGTGGAACCAAAGCAATTACCCTCCTGAAACACAGATGGAGTGCTCTTCCCGTGGACCACTAAGGTAGCTGTTGCTGTTACCAGCCCCAGAATGAGTTATCCAGAGGCAGCTGCAGTCATAGCGCGCTGCTGATGCGGGAGGCTGTCAGCAGAACTAGAGGAGACGGCAATAGAAGCACGGTGAAGGGCAATGTTAACAAGCTCTTACCAACACATCGTTAATTGCTCTCATGATTGTCCCTCAGAGGTCATGTTCCGGCAGCGTTACTCACTTCCCGGCCTGGTGTGGTGACATGATGAACTTGGGAAACAGCCTGTGATGTCAGAGCTGAGGAGTGAATGTCTGCAGGGACATCTTGCTTCTCCTCTCCAGCGACTTTTCCTTGCATAACAAGCCACCTGCCCTCTGCTGGAGAATTCTCCCCTTCCACGCGTGAGCTGTGCTCCGCTTGACTCACGCCCGGGCAGCATCCACACAGCGGAATAGAATCACAGAATCACAGAATCACAGAATCACTAGGGTGGAAAGGACCTTCAAGATCATCAAGTCCAACCATTAATCCAGTGCCACCATGTCCCCTAAACCATGTCCTGAAGCGCCACATCCACATGTTTTTTGAACACCTCCAGAGATGGCGACTCCACCACCTCCCTGGGCAGCCTGTTCCAATGCCTGACCACCCTCTCAGTGAAGAAATTTTTCCTAATATCCAATCTAAACCTCCCCTGGTGCAACTTGAGGCCATAGGGGCCTCAGCACTCATCAGAGCACATCCAGGCAGGAAGGGGGTGTTGGGATGCTAACGCCTCCGACCAGGTACCCCAGACCTGACTTCCTGCGTGTGGCTCCCCTCGGATCGCTGCAAAAAGGATCTGATGTCGGTGCTGATGAGGGACAGGGTTCTCTGTGGTGTCTGTGCTAAGTGCTCACACCCTGAGAGCTCTCTACTAATACTGAGCTTTTCTGAGTTGATCCTTGTTGCTTTCTTCACCCTGCAGGAGCCCACCAACTTGGGAACCATCAGATGATTGACACACCTTCTCAGCAATCTCCAAGGACAAGCGTGACCCTAAGCTCTCTGCTTCTCTATCAAGTTCTCCCCACCTCCAAGGATGAACCAGCAGTCTTCCTTCTCTTATCCCCACATACGTAAGCCTAGAGTCCCTATTATATAAATATATAGA
>NW_010565024.1:40267-40911 GCF_000687285.1 Phaethon lepturus
GTATATATAAATATAAATATCCCAGAGTATAAACTGGGAAATAAATAAAATAATTTTTCCATAAAGCTCAGCAAAGCAAGCAAAATAGTGGACATGGTAACCTCTGTAATTTCCAGCTGTGGGAAGGACAGCATCACACCTTGGTCTCAGTGGCACTGTATTTCTCCTGCGCTGAGCAAGCACAGGACTCCACCTACTGTCTCCTTCCCTTTCCCATTCCAGAAGTTATCCCTGACCATAGTCCTAAAACTTTGCAGTGGGCAAATGCTTCTTATCTTTTTTTTTCTTTCTTTCTCTAAAGACCCAGAGAAAAATTGTTCCTTGTTTGCCCTCTACCTACCCAACATAGAAATGATGGATGCGATGAATAAGCTTAGGACACGCCATCGTAGCTATCCTTTTTAAATTCTGATCATTTTATATCCCTATTTTATATATGGTGTCTATATTTGCTTTGCATTCCTTGCGTTCCTGAAGTATTGATAGAGTTGATTTTCTCCAGACAGCGGTTGAATGTTTCTTTCAAGTGTGACACTTCAGTTATGGCCAGTGCATAATAGGTTTAGTTCTTGTAATTATAGCTGCAGTTGGATATTCATTTGTGTTACTGTTGTGTTTTAACCCGGCAGGTAGCTAAAACAACC
>NW_010565025.1:0-1304 GCF_000687285.1 Phaethon lepturus
AACCCCTTACCAATTATACGAGCAAAACAGCTTGGCGAGCTCACGTGAGCTGATTTTCTCATATTTAGGAATAACCTGGCATGAACCGGTCCATGGGGTGGAGGCATCCTGCAGCATCACCGGGACTGAGGTCACTGAGCAGCGCTACCCCACGACGATGCTCTGTACAGGCCCTGTGCAGTTTACGTGACCGGCTCTGGTCTGGGCGGCGGGAAGCGCTCCGGGCTGTTCACGTACATCACCCTCGTCTCCCATAACTATTTCAGGCGCTTTCCGGCACGGCCCTTCCAACGCCTGACGCATTGCCTAGCGCATACCGGGCTCCAACAGCCGGCTCGCGTGCGCAGCGCGTGCTCAGGCATCAGCCTCCTCTCCATGCAGCCGCTTCCTTTGTGTGCCGATGGTTTTGAGCAACTCAAAAGGCCACTCACCCAAACATGAAGTAGCTTTTTTGCTAGGCTTTCTTTCAAGCAATGGCAAAACCCTGAAGCAGAGAAGGGAGAATAAAGCACTAACTGGGTAACCCCGAAATCCCCGGTTTCCTCTCGTTCTCACTTGTCAACTCGGTGGAATATTTGTTCCCCAAACAAATACGATTAAAAAGCTGTTCTACAGGAGCAAACCAGCCTTGGCCGTTGCCACGTGGCAATCCGAGCGCCAGGCTGGGGCTGCCGCCAGCCCCGCACAGCTGCCACGAAGCTTGCGCCGCTCCCGCACACCCAGAGCCACCAGGGCTGGGAGGCCTTTAACCTCCAGGCGCACAGCTGGAGTTTAACATGTGACAAAAAAGCCCTGTTTTTCTTTCTCTGAGTCTTGCTGATCCACGAGCATTTCTGTCTAAAGCTATGATTTCGAGCACTGCTAGCATACGTGCTTTCCACGGCGCGCGGATGAAAACCTGCGCCGTAAACAAGTGATGCTCTCACAGCCACGTTTGTCCCCTTCTAACAATGACTTCAAGTGACATTCGCATTTGGTCCATAAAGCGGAGCAGTTCACCTGACGTAGGGTGGCCCAATTAATTCTAAAGACCTTGTCTCTCTGATCCCGAGACGACGCTGGATCCCAATACAGCTCCCATTTAAGAACGTTACGGAGGAATCCATCACTTGTCCCAGGGGAGCAGCACACGGAGCCTCACTGTCGGGAGAGGTTGCTCTCGGCAAGCGGCACGTCAGGCTCTGCCCAAGAGACTCGAACTGACACAGAGCCAGTCTCTGTCGGCCATCAATGCTTGGAGCAAGCATGGCAGAGGGAGCGTGGCGGCGGGCAGCCGGCAGGCAGAGCCGGGAAGGCAGGAAGGG
>NW_010565026.1:0-45021 GCF_000687285.1 Phaethon lepturus
ATGTGCACTCACAGCCCAGAAGGCCAACCTGTTCTCGACTACATCCAAAGAAGCGTGGCCAGCAGGTCAAGGGATTCTGCCTCTCTACTGTGCTCTGGAGACCCACCTGGAGTCCTGCATCCAGCTCTGGAGCCCTCACCACAGGAAAGACATGGACCTGTTGGAGCGGGTCCAGAGGAAGGCCACAAATGTGATCCGAAGGGTGGGACACCTCTCCTCTGAGGACAGGCTGAGACAGTTGGGGTTGTTCAGCCTGGAGAAGAGAAGGATCCAGGGATACCTTATTGCCATGTTTCAGTACTTCAAGGGCGCATATAAGAAACATGAAGACAAACTTATTAGCAGGGCCTGTTACGATAGGACAAGGGCTAACAGTTTTAAACTACAAGAGTGCAGATTTCAAATAGGTAGAAGGAAGACATTTTTCATGTTGACGGTGGTGAAACCCTGGAACAGGTTGCCCAGAGAAGTGGTAGATGCCCCATCCATGGAAACATTCAAGGTCAGGTTAGACGGGGCTCTGAGCCGCCTGATCGAGTTGAAGATGTCCCTGCTCGCTGCAGGGGGGTTGGACTAGATGACCTTTAAAGGTCCCTTCCAACCCAAACTGTTCTATGATTCTATGATTTTTAAAACATATAAAGAGCTCAAGGGTTACCTTTTTCAAATTCATGATGGCTCTTAGTGTAACCTAAAAGAATTTCCTTCAAAGTATTTTTTTATATTAGAGTTTGAAAGACACAAGTGAAAGGAAAGAAATGATCTAAAACTTTACCTGTATTCTGTATGGTTTCTTACTATCCTCTACATAAAAACTCTTAATATGTTAAAACTTTTGTAATAGCTATTAAATCTATTCTCTAAATAAACCTGTGACAAGGATTAAAATCTTTTGTGTTGTATTTTAAATCTATTTCATTTCAAATAGTTGTTATGGTAAACTTTGAAAATTACATTTTTAGTAGGAAAAATAATTGAATTTCGAATCTAGCACAGGCTGTACACTGAGTGCAAGGCAAAAAGCCAGAAATTTCTGAATTCTAATCATTGCTCTTAAAATGACTTTCTGTGTGGCTTTTTGCAAGTCACTTAGAGTTTCTGTTTTGGTAGATTTATATTTTCCTCCTAGTTTACAAGTTTCTTCTGAGTATTAATTAGCCAACATCTGTGGAACATTTTAAGACTATAGAATATGCTATATTTTTGTTACATAATAAAGTCATAATTTCATTATATATTATGATAACCAGCTGTATTACATGTCCAGGTGTGAACCAGGGATATATGATTTCCATTAAACAGGGAAATTAACAATTTAGCTAACCACTTCATCTCTCCAAATGATATTAAAAACCTGCAAACTCGCTACAGATAATATCTTTTATCAAACTCAAAGCTTTTGTTTTGCTCTTGAAGAAACAGATGTTTGCCACTTCCATATGTCACAGCTGTGTGAGACATTGAGGAGATCAGTACTGTCATTTAATTACTCCAGACTCGTCACAGAAACTTCTCCAGACTTTGGATTCTAAATATGAGTTTCAGATACTCTGTAATTACATATATGGCTTCTCTGCTGCTCTGTCACAGTATATTGCTATTGGTTTTGTAGTGCACCATCCAAATTTTTGCCTACTTCAAATAAGAAAAGCATATATATTTTTCTTACTTTTCTCTCTGATTTAAAATATGCAAATTCCTCTTCTTGAAAATAGCACTGGCATCCTAAACCAACAAAACTGGGTTTTGTTATGTTTAGGAAATCCAGTACCATTTATTGCTAAAAAGAAACAGACGCTGAGCAATTTAAAGGGCAAAATGTTGTGCTAGGAAATTGACCCATTCTTCCTCTGTTATTATTGCTTTTTAATGAATCCCTCTAAGAGCTTGATCCTAAACCATTGAAGTTAATGGGAATTTTACCATTAATGGCTATGGTAGAAATGGATAAGTCTGAGAGAGCAAAGTGCTGTTCTTTAAAATACATTGGTGAGTAAAGTTGACTTTAGAATTAGTTTGCTTTTGACCAACAATATTTATTATGCTCTCTAATTATGACTGTTTCCTGTATAACTATGTTGAAAGATAAATTTACCATCAGGAGTAGGTTGGTTAAGTTCACAGTTAATTTGTGTTCCACATTGGCAACAATGTTTTACTGAATATTTTCAAGTCAAACAAACCCTGTGCACCAAACACACACAAACAAATTCATATTCATTTCTCCCCAAGATAGACCACCTCTCTAGCAATATAGTGACTTTAGGGCAGGGGTAAAACAGATGTAAGTCAGGACAGAAATGTGCTGACAAAACGCTGAAAATCCTTCCTAACAAAAAGCTCAGGAAACATCAGCTTGTTTCTGTTAGCATTCTGATTTCTAGGGTTCTCAGAATCACAAAATTCTGAATTTCTCAGAATCACAAGAATGTTATTTAGAAAATGACATGTGGAGGTCCTCTTTTACTTGAAAGAGACCTATTGCCAACAATAGACTAGGTCAGCTGCAGCTTTGTCTGTACAAGTCTTGAAAAACGCTAGGGACTGATTCTCACAGAATCACAGAATCACAGAAACACTAGGTTGGAAAGGACTTTCAAGATCATCAAGTCCAACCATTAATCCAGCGCCACCATGTCCCCTAGACCATGTCCTGAAGCACCACATCCACACGTTTCTTGAACACTTCCAGAGATGGCGACTCCACCCCCTCCCTGGGCAGCCTGTTCCAATGCCTGACCACCCTCTCAGTGAAGAAATTTTTCCTAATATCCAATCTAAACCTCCCCTGGCGCAACTTGAGGCCATTTCCTCTTGTCCTATCACTAGTTACTTGGGAGAAGAGGCCAACACCCTCGTCACCACAACCCCCTTTCAGGTAGTTGTAGAGAGCGATAAGGTCTCCTCTCAGCCTCCTCTTCTCCAGACTGAACAACCCCAGTTCCCTCAGCCGCTCCTCATAAGACTTGTGCTCCAGACCCCTCACCAGCTTTGTTGCCCTTCTCTGGACACGCTCCAGCACCTCAATGTCCTTCTTGTAGTGAGGGGCCCAAAACTGAAACTCTCCAGACTGTCTGGACAACAATTTCTAGTTCATTACTCTCCGGGTGATGAGCTTTTTCCTAACGACTACTTGGAACCTCCCAAATGATAACAGTGGTTACTGTCTCTTGCCTGCTACTACTGAGAAAAGTTTTTCTCCACCATCACTGTAACAGCTCTTCAGGTAATTGTAAGCACCTATTAGATCACCCTGTAGCCTCCCTCCTCCCTGTCAGACTAAACAAGACCATCCCGCCCATCCTGTCTCCATAAGACATGTACTCTAAGTTCTTGAACATCTTGGTATCCCTCCATGGGATCCTTTCCAGTTTCTGTTTCTCTTCAACTGGGGGCCTGCAAACGAGTACATTATTCCTGGTGCAGCCTCACTAACACTGACTAAAGGAGAAAGGTAACCTCCCTAGCTCCACTGGACACAACCCTCCTAAGTACCACAGGCTGTCGTTTCTGTTATTTGCAATGAGAGCACACTGTTGGTTCATATTCAATCTGGCATGCACCAAAACCACCCCTGAGTACTACCACCAGTAGTAGTACTCAGCTAATTGGTTCATAGCCTACACTGAAGCATGGTGCAAAACCTCCCCCATTTTCCCTTTTCAAACTGTATGAGTTTTTTGTTGTCCCAGTCCTTAGGTTTATAAAGGTGACTCTATTTTTCCTGAAGAATAACTGTATTGTCCCTTTCAAATTACATCCAGTTTAAGGACCACAGACTCAGCAGAGGAAGGTAAGGAAGATTTGCAATTTAACATTGCCTGGCTGAAACATCTTTAGAGATTGTACTAAAGGCTCATTTTCAAAAGACAAATATCATTTATATTCTGCTGTTAAAATTTCCCCAGGTTTTCAGCTTTCTTTACTAACTACTTAAATCCTTTGAAGAGTGCTCAGCATGAGACCTTTGGAAAGTCCTATTAGTACCTTCTGGAATTTTGAACTCAATTTTTTCCTTTTAAGACTGACTGCAAAAGTGCTTACTCTCAGAGTGAGTCCAGTTGGGAGGTGTGAATCTGAGTAACTCAAACTGTTGCAGAGGGCATATCAGATAAAGTGATTGTAAAATCAGTGAAAATAAAGGACAGTACATTTGTAAAGAATATAACTGGAACAACTGACAATACAAGAAAGCATGGGAGAGTATTCTATAACAAAATAAAAAATGAAAGCCATTGGATCTAGGCTTTGTAATTCAGACTGTTAAATGTTCAAAGGAAACAGAGTGTTTAAATGGAAATGAGGTGACTTAGAGTCTTTGACTTGATTTAAACTTGGACTACTAAAGCTAGAGAGAAAAATAAGACCACATTTCAGTGAAAGAGAATATGCCAATTTGAAGACAAGTACATTTAATAAAACTTCCTGAAAGAAGAATCTATCAGAGTGCAGGAAAAAACCTCCCAAAGGTAATAAAAGACAGAAACCCCAGTGTATGGAACATTTTAACTGATCCTAAACTGATCAAAACATCTGTGAATTAAAAATAAGGATCAATCCTGAATGGACAGGGAGGCAGACTAGATAACCTAATAGGTCTTCCCTTTCTTTAACTTCTGTGAATTATAGCAAATTAAATAAGCACTGGGACATGGTGCCAGCACTCAGAAAATAGCATGCAAGGGAATCAAGCTACTAACCTTGAAAAGAGAGAACAACAGAGAAAAGAATGTCCTAGCAAGTTTGTAAATATAAAGTTTTGACAACTAATGTGTGCCAAGTTCATTATAGGAGAAAGTAACATTGAATATTCACATCAGGGATCAGCAGAGATGGGATAAATCTTTTCAAAAACATTATGCACTTTAACTAGAGAACAGGGGCATCTTCAGGGAATGTATATGGAATGAAGGAGTGATTTAGACTAGACAATAGACTACTTTATGGGAAGTAGAGCTTAAAAGAAGTTTTGCAAACAGCATTTTTTTTCATGTGAAAATGATATCTGTGATGTACTGATATTTGAATTCATACATCATTCCTTTGAGGTACCCTGACATAACTATGGAATAGGTTTTATAAGATCATTGCCATCCCATAAAAATAATACTGTGTAGTGTTTTATCACAGGCAGATTTAAGTCCAAAGCTCTGGAAAATATTTAAGAAACAGTAGGAGGCAAAGGAAACAAAAAGGAAAAATGAAGCTTTACAAAATATTTTTCTCTGAGCAGCAGGGGGAGGGGGACTGCAATTTCTAGATATGTAACTTCAGAATGTTCTGAACACAGGAATCTTTCTATCGGTTCAGACCAACAGTTTTTCAGTCCTGAAATCTTGTGCTAGTAGCTTATATCTGATGCTTCATGAAAAAAATAAATTCAGCCAGTTGTGTTGTTTATAATATGCAGAAGATTCTCCACGGTGGTCAGAGGATGTATCCAATCAATTCTTTTTGGATAATTAATTATTTATTTGGCTCATAACATTAGGTAAATTCTTTTTCAACTGATTGTTGGTGTTTTGTTTCTTTTTTTTTTTTTTTTTTTTTTTATTTTTCCTGGTTATATTTTGCCAAGAATAAGTAGTACTACAAAATAGCCATTGACATAGGGCTGTCACTGTTTCCCATATGCACTGGCCAGCAGGTTATTTTACCTTTAAAATTCATCATCTGTTTCAGCAGTTCCATATAATCCAGGATAATAAAAAGAAAACTTAGCAAATATTGACACTGCTGTTGTCTGTTGCCTTGGGAAACAAGAGATACCAATTCTACAGAACACATCTAATTTTTGTAATAATCCAAAGTATTCATGAAAGTACTGCAGTGACTACAAAGAAGTATTACTGTCAACTCTATTTGGGATTCAGTACCTGTGCCCAGCTTGTAACCAACAAAACATATTTAAAATTTCAAGTACATGTTTTGATGTTATGTCATCATATGTCATATGGTTTGCTGCACATTTGATAGGATGAACCACAGTCAGGTTATTAAATGTCGTATGTCACAAATGTGAAGGCATCAGAAAAAAAAGTTCTGTACCTCCTTTCTCCAAAATATATAATCCATTCAAGAAAGTATTTGACATCAGCCATAAACAGTTTATATCCCTGAGAAACAGCAGTGGTTTTGAGACTGTGTGGACATGCACTGCAGAAAGCCTCAGACAGTTGAAAAGATTTATGCAGAACTGTAAATAGTGAATAATGGGGCTTTCAAAATTACACCGCTGAAGCTTTGTTACATATAGTTCTGAAACTGGATTTCTGATTCCTCATTTCCAGTCCTGTTCTGTTCTGTTTCTTTTTTGCAAGATAATCTATCACTCACAGTCTTTAGCACAAAGTAAGGTCCTTTTAACACCTAGATGGAACACCTCTCCTATGAAGAAAGGCTGAGAGTGTTGGGGTGGTTCAGCCTGGAGAAGAGAAGGCTCCAGGCAGACCTTATTGCAGCCTTCCAGTACTTAAAGGAGGCTTCCAAGAAAGATGGGGACAGACTTTTTAGCATGGCCTGTATCAATAGGACAAGGGGTAATGGTTTTAAACTAAAAGAGGACAGATTTCAACTAGATCTAAGGAAGAAATGTTTCACAATGAGGGTGGTGAGACAGTGGAACAGGTTTTCCAGAGAGGTGGTAGATGTCCCATCCCTGGCAACATTGAACGTCAGGTTGGATGGGGCTCTGAGCAAGCTGATCTAGCTGAAGATCTCCCTGCTCATTGCAGGGTGGATGGACTAGATGATCTTTAAAGGTCCCTTCCAACCCAAACTATTCTATGATCCTACCATTCTATGTTGAACACTAAAGAGATACAGCAGTATGTGGAACAGCAGGAACTTCCTATTTGAACTTGTCTCCTAAGTAAGACTTACAGTGGACATCATTACATCTTGGCAGTACAGGGTGACACACTCGCTGAGCTACACAATCATTAGACCTTACCCAGTTGGTTAATTGAAAAGTGATGTGTATGTTCATATCACTCGATTACAAAAATGGCAGATTACAAACCTAAACCTATATTGATGAAACATTAAGAAAATCTGCCCATTTATGGACCTTCAGTTTAGAGTAACATTCTAGTAATACATGCTCTATTCCAGCAGGTCTCTGTACTAGATTTTTTTGCTTGCTTTCCTTCATAATGACATCATATGTTCTTAAATTACAGTATCTGTTTCTCAGATGAGAGCTGTACTTCCCCATACAGCTGAGCAATACAGCACTTAGCTTTTTTCATGTCCAAAGTCACAGCTGATGTGCTGTTGTTTGAACTGAAGTGACAAAAATAAAATTATCTAAACTGCTCTAATGTCTTCATTCTCCCTTTTGTCACTACACTTCAGAAGTGAATTTATAAAGTACTGTACTGCATTTTTAATGAGCACTTCAATTTCTATAAAGTTGTTCAGCTAAAGCCTTTCCAAAGTCTTTCAAGAATGACCATGTCATCTCAAGGTATATGTGGTATAAGGTATGCCTAATCTTTTCTCCCAATACCATCTCCTAGAAATTGTACAATGGGGTTTACCAGACCAGTATTCTTCAGTTTACATCCTGCAACTAAAACATGTGTTCTGAGTTTTCATCTACAAGCCAACAAGGGCATTGATTTAAATGCCTAAACCCTCTCAAAATGTGCCTGAAATGTGACTCATTTCATTAGCCTGATTTATTTTAGTGTTATAACAGTGTATGAAACAGAGAATAAAGACCAGTTAAAACACAAACTGTATATAATCATCTTTTCACTATTGACAGCCTGCATACACCAACAAGTATGTATCATTATCTTGCAACTAGCAAAGCCTGGACAATCTAGTGAGTTTCTTCATTATGTTGTTACATTTTACATTTATATTTTTCTATCAATAAGATTCTATGAGACGTCCTCAACAAATAAAACCTATATATCAGTGACATTTCCAGCATAGCAGCTCTGCCTCCCTTCTCACAAAGAATTCTTGCTGAGGAGGGAGGAAGTTAGTTGAAAATAATGACAGCTGCAAGTATCTCTACAGTCCTCTGAAAATTCATAGCACCTGTATGCAGTCCATTTGTATATTTAAAAATGGACCTAATGCAGGGAGTTTCAACAATACTAGTTTACACCTTCTGTGTCTACATATCTATTAAAATGATTGGATCATCAGAAAAGTTATCTTCAACTGATAAGTTAATTCAAGTAAATTTTCTTCTCTGTAAACTTGCCATTTTCTCCTTTTGACATAGAAAGTAAAACCTAGCAAGTTCTGTAGTGCATGCCAACAGCTGTAAGAATTTCAATTACACTTCAAAATACTCTTCTGCAAAATTATCTCTTGAAAAACAATTATTATAACTTCAAAATTTATTATTTTTAAATTATATTCATGTAGTGTACTGTCTAATGAAATTCTATTTATTCTTGGTTTTAGTCTTATATCTGATTAGTGGTATTGTTTAAAGACCTAAACTGTGTATGATGAACCTCTTTCTCAATATCAGTGTGTATATAACAAAAATTTTTGAAACATAGACCACAAAATTGTTTTGTTCCTCTGTCAGACATGGAAATAAATAATTTCCCTTTCAATAGTTGTTTCAAAAAAAATGCTTAATATTTAAATTTGAGATAAAATTTGATTTAAAAACCTCACAATTTACTAATTCTGAAGATTTCAGTAAAATCTGAGGCAGGTGCTTTCAGCATGAGAAATGTTTTATAGCACATCTTTCTCCTGATATGCAGTCATTTACAACTATATAGAATACCAGTTGCAGTTCTGATTTGTTAGTGGTTGATTACTACCCTGTATAATGTAAAATAGTGAACCAAACTCTAAAATAATGAACAGTTGGATGCAGTCAGGACTTTTAGGATTAAGTAAAACACATTACTGTTAAAAGTGGAATGTAACATGTTTTAAACTTTTTGGTACAATCCAACATATCCCTTAGCATAGACCTGTAAGAGTAGAGTAATCAAGGTTGGACCTAGCCAAACTACCAGTGGGATAGAGGAAACTGTGTTTGCTGCTGTACTGTGTACTGTACATGGTGTACTGTGCCATGAAAGTTCTATATGCCTTTAAATTTGAGCCTCATGCATTTACCTGATTTATCTGTTCATCGGTTTGCTATGTCACCATGTCCTTCATTAGTTCGTGTCATCAATAGATTAAATACAATTATTTGACTATGAATAAATTGAGTGTTAACCTCCTCCCACAGTGAAATACTCTGGAAAAGTTGTCACAGAAAGTAATCCCTAATGTGACCTTAAGCTCTTCCTTCTTGTTAATTTTAATTAACTAACATGCCAATCAGATTTTCAGTGCATTTTTTTTTCCTAACCATTATCACTGTTTTTGTAGATCTTTATTTTAATCTATATAGTAATACCCTTGCCCAGCTGCCTCTGTGGGTGTGTGTGTCTGTATGTGCCTTTTCATATCAGGTTACTCAGGTAATCTGCAAAACTGTGAAAGATCAACAATGCCATCTGCAGGTATAAGATAATTTCTGGTCTGGAGATGCATTTGCTTCAGCTTTTTCCTTTCCCTTTCTTTGAGTAGGCTGTTTCTTATAGAGTGAAGTCAAATGATGCTCATACCTCAACAAGTTTCTGTCAGACCAAAATTGTGTAGGTCTGTCTTGTCAGACAGGACCTAGATATAAGGATTTTGGCTTAGATCTGTTTGTTATTAAACTTTACAAAAGATTGAATGTTTCTTTGAGCTTTATCCAAGCTACTCAAAAATATCCAGCCTGCAAAGTGGAACTAGGAAGCCTGTTAAAGAATATCTTTCCAGCTTCCTTATATTTGTTGTTTTCCAGAAAGTTTGTGAACAGAGCCAGGACTGTTTTTCTTATGATCTGTCACTTTCTCTTATTTTCAAGTGGATCTAATAGCAAATCCTAGAAGGATGGATGTGCTATAGTTACTCCCTGTTTCTTGTATTTTTTTTTTCTGACATCTGTTCTGTACAGAATTTCAGGCAGGGAGAGGGGCGAGGTATAAATCTCACAGAGAAAGATAAGTAGTGTGGCAGACTGAGTGGACTACTGGTAATGTAAAAATTGGAGTATTTCATGTTTGTTTGTCCCAGCATGCTCAGTTAGTAAAAGTTAACCTTTCCCTCCCTACTGAAGATGAAGAAGACACAATAAAGTGAAATTCAAAACTGTGAGGAAATGTGTACACTAGTTATATAAGTGACGAGTTTCCTATGTACGTCCTATTGGAAAAAAAAATGGCTCCTACCATCAGTAAAGTTGTTGTTAGAATGAAGAAAAACTTATGGTCAGAAACCAGAAACTTCTGAATATTCTTCTGATTCTTTGAATTAGTGGCCCTGGGCAAAAACAAGGTTTTCATATTCACTCTCTGCATCTGTAAAATTAGAATACTAATGCTTGCCTCTCGCAAGGGAATTGTGAGCTTTTAATTAGATAATGTTAGTAAGCTGTTCTGAGTGAGCAAGTAGCAAAGAATTATTCTTAAAACAGTATTCTGTTATAAATATACTTCTTGGAGAATGTGAAATGAACAATCCTTTAGAAAGGTTCTAAGATCAAGTACTTTTGTGAGTGAAACTAAGTTAATCTCCTTCAGTAAGCCAAATCAACTGAAAGGTTTGGCTCAGAAAGGAAACATTTACCTTAGTTCAATCCATTTAGGAATCAGTTCAAAATCTAACAAAGGCAATTTGATCCTCTCAAAAGAACTGACTTTTCCCCACTACTTTATTAGTATTAAATAGAAAGTACATTGTGAGTGGATTTATTTCAAGTTCCCCCCAAAAAATAACTTTGCTTAACTTCCTAAAATTAATAACTTTGGAATTCTTAAGAATTGTCATTTTGGATGAAAATTATTTTAAATAGGAGAAAATAGTCTGAAGATATGTTTCACAACTGTACCTAGATGTGTTTTGTGATACAAGAAAACATTTCAGGAATGTCAGTAAACACAGATAAACATACAGAAATTCAGAAGCTGGTTTTTGTGACTTCAAGAAACTGCATCAGATTTTAAAATATTTGCCACGTATTTCCTAACTAGTAATGAATTTATATAACTGTACCCTTACTTTTAATTTGGCCTCTACATTTTTAAAGGCCATCACTCACAGTTGATGGCCAGATGCACTCGTAAGCAGCTTTGTCCCACAGCATGACAGAGCATTATTTTTTATAACATCATCTTTCCTGTCTCTTTATACCCCACTCGCCCCAGTCTTTTATATTTAGTGAAATTAACTTGAATTATATTCTGACAGAGATTTTACAAGTGTTTAATGAAGTGGCTGGATGATAACAATTCTGTTGACCTTGTACGCATAAATGTCAGATTCAGTGCTGCACCTCTAACAGGCATGAATGAACCAGCAGATGCAGCAGAAGACTGAAGGGACCGATTAGCTCAAAGGTACCTTTGAGATCACAAAAAACAAACTGCTGTGAAGGACAATTAACATTACAATGCCTTTCTTGAATTATTCTATGGATCATAAGGCTGTACTGAATCTCAGTAACACTTCACATGCCAAGACTATGCCTCTGAGGAAGTACTTTCTATATGTCTTCTACAGCCCACCTACTGAAAGAATCCTTCATCCCTAAGTCTTGAAGAATTTTTTTCCACTCTCTCCAGATCACTGTATCTCAAAGTGTACTGTCCATGTCCAGAAAAAAGGGGAAAGCATAGCTTATCTTTCATTTCCCTGGTTCTGACTAAAAGTAAATTGGAAATAAAACTGTGGTATAAGTTTTTTCCTATGCCCCTGTGAGTTAATATAACACAGAAGTAAATGGAGACAAGTTTTTTGATATTTATGTACTTCGGTAATACTTGCAGTTAAGATAGTTTAAAAATATGTTGATGACCTTCACATAAATGCTGTTGCTCAGGAAACCTAAGAAGGTGCTTGCATTTCCAAATGATTTGTTTGAAGTGCTACCATTTAGATTAAATACAAGACAGATACACTTCTAGGTGTTTATCAAAATTTCTTTGAACTGATTTTCATTTTGTCAGTGTTAATATCAGGCATCCTGCCTCAGGGTTTAAACCAACTGTCTGAAAAGAACTTAAACTACTTTGTCCCTTTAGTTCTTATATATTAATCCCTGTCTGCCCTTTCCAACCAATACCATTTCTTGGGTATAGCATGGAATATTACCCTCCTCTAATGCATCAGTATTGCTGAATGTCTCAGCCAGCTTAGTGAGAGATCAGTGCCACAGCAGGTGCCTTCCATGTTCCTAAGGATAAAAATATACATAAGAATTGAAACCCAATATTTGGGAAAAGTGCTTTTGGCTGTCCCATTAGATATAACATACCCTGAAGACTACCTTCAAAGGAGTACCTCATGTAAAGTAAGGGTAGCAATATTCAGCCATCTTATTACTTTTCTATTTCCTTGAACCATTTATCCAGTTCCAGTTGGACAATAACTCAGCTTTGGTCCACTTTAGTAAAATATTGACTTAGTTTCTTATCATTTAGTAATATTTTTCCTATTAACAAGGAATTCTCATGGCAACTATTGTCATAGGAAAGACTATTATTCCACAGTTAGATTCGAGAAAAAAAAGGTTTTATTCATTTGTAATCTGACTTTAAAATTATCTTTAAATTTTAACCCTAGTTCCTATATAGTTCTTCTTCTGGATGTTTAATTCTCCGTTTGGATGGAAATTATGAAAGATCAAACAAGGCTTGGCTCAATACCTGTCTTAACCTACTTAGCTGACAATTACAAAGAGAAGCTTCATACCACATATATAGCTTTTTTCACTTTAAGAGATATATGGGTTATTATTAGTGTCATTATTATTAACTGTAGCAGTCAGATATTATCATTATTTTACCATCTTGTAATCTTTTTTGGATTTATACTTATTAAGCTTCATTGACTCCTTCTCCTCCCTCCCTCAGCTGCAACACTCTAAAGGCAGGAGCAAGCCCACCTACAATTCTGGGTTAATAAGCCAGGACTTTATCACTTAAAATAGCATTGCAGAAAGCCTCATTATCTTCTACATACTAATCTGTCATACTGCCAGTCTTCCTGAGTCAATCCAAAAAAACATAATTTCTAGTTAAGTTTTTTCAAAGCAGATTTCAGGTTGTTAAAAAAAAGATACAGTTTCTCACATAGATTACATAGATTATACTTCATCATTCCTTTTATGTTCAACTTACCTTTGTCTATAATGAACCTAGATCTGCTAAGCTAAGTCAGACTGAGTAGATTGGTGCTAATAGGGTATTACTCGTTATAGAAAATATTTTACTTGTGTGCAAGCAGTAGAAAACAGGAAGCCAGAACACTTCTAACCTTGTTTTATATTTTTGAATAATGTCATTGTTATTAAGAAATGGTCATAATGTTTTCTTATTCTCAGTATTTTGTTCAGACTTGGTGAATTTGTACCAGTTGCAAAATCTGCTTTTATACAGACTCTGAAAAAAAACCCAAACCCAAATCTCTGCGTAAACAAACATACCTTGTCTCATTTAATAACATATTAATCTTTAAATGAATATGTGGAAAAAATGGATTATCTGAGTCTTCTGGTCTTGGTTTAACTTGTATGTCAAAAAGAAGACTTTGTTTCCTATTAACCCCCTTGAGCACATTTTAAGACAGCACAGCAGTGCAATTCACAGGGAATCATCCATGAAGCAGAGATAGGGCTACACAGAATTGTTATCTAAAGGAAAGATGTGAAGTTTATAAGTATATCTTTTACTCTTTCTTCTATTTTGTTTTGTTTCTCTGGTGTCATGAAATATCCAGGGGAAAGGAGGGACACTTTTCAGAAATGCTTCCCCACTTGTTTTTCAGCTAGTGAAAAACAGTGATTTTCTTTTTCAGTGAAACAGTTTTGCACATTGCAGAAATGAAATGTGTGAATCACAGCAAGATGAAGGAGATGCTGATTAAAGCATAAATTCTGCTTGCTGCATCAATTATTTTTTTTCTATTGCAGACTGATTCTTATCTTTGCCATCATCAAATTCTGATTCATACTGGGAAAAGCTTGGAAGAAAAGTGTATACGTGTGGGTGTCTTAACATCTGGAGTAAAGCACATAATTAAACATAATTTCAAAAGAGAAAGAAAAGACATTAACTTTTGTCCATGAAGGACCAAATCCCATGGAACTCTTTCATGAAACCCAAACTGACCATATTATATCTTTGCAAAAGCTTTAGAAGTCTGATACTTCAGCGGGACTTTCTGTGCATAGACAATTCATCTGTGCAAAACCAGTAATTCCAACATGTCCTAGATGCATTGATTTCACTGTGAATACACAGAATGATAACTATATCAGTATGGTTTGGCTAGGATTCATCAGCTTGTAACTATAAGAATTTCTCTGTGCACACACTATACCTAATAGTCTAGGATTTCTGGGGGTTCATCTTTCAGATACCTGGAAATCTCATAGCACTGTCTGAACTGGTATTATTGGCCAGTAAAGTAATAAACTTTAACAATATTCATTTAATTGGCTTTTTCCTTGGGGAAAAAGAGAGAGACAGAAACAAGTATTTCCTTAAGTAAGGCTATGTATTTGCTTACCTAAAATAAGTGTTGGGAATTCATAGATCGTACATGGATTTTAACATCTGAGACAATACCTCAGGCTACTTTTACAGCTATTTGGGAAAAATAGGCACCTCTAGAGCATAAAATGTATCTTTTTAAAGCAGACATCTAAAATACAATGCTTGAATTGAACTAAAAAAAATTCAGAATTCCATTTGTCTCTAAAAAAATAAAAATAAAGAGTAGTGTATATATCAGACAGAAATGCCTATATTGCAATGTCTACAGCTAGATAAGAAGGATCCCACACAAATTATGTACTGACTGTTCTTAGTCTTCAAAGCCTTAGTGCCTTACAGGTGGTGTATGCTTATACGCTGTCTGTCATCTAAAGTGATAAATGTTGCTGTTTATATTACTTATGATTAGCAAACATGTTGGGTAATTTTCCGAAGTCAAAACCTGTTACAGATTCAATCATCAAACTAAGGTAACATGGAACGTGGGTACTAAATATCAGGAGCATATTTACCTCAAATTTTTTTGAGGAATAACAATAAATAGGAGAGCAAACTTCAAAATAGATTTTAATGCTTCAGTATTTTGGATTCCGTCATGCCCTATATTGCTTCAAATATCTTCATTACTTTCTTCATATAACGATGGATTTTCAGTTCTGGTGGGGTAGATATTTGTATATTAATGGAAGATTTTGTTTTAGTTTGCTTGAATATAAATCACTTTTCTCGTATAGGGATGTATGAATTAATTTTATTCTCTGTTACAAAAATATAAATAAAATTATAAAATATAAAAATCTGAATATAAAAATCTGGTATTTTCCTACTCTAATACATTAAACAAAAAGCTTTTTTTTTTTTTTTTTTTTTTCTGGAGCAGTCAATTTGCCTGTTGTTAAAGCTAACAAGATAATCAATCCAGCAATCTCACAGGAGCATTTTGGAACTGAGCATCAGGCTTGTCACTTTAAAACTAGAGGTCAAGTTTTACCCTGAACTACAGGCAACCACATTTTCATCAGTGAGCTTACATTCATGTACTCAGGAGCAGGGACTGAAAGAACACTGGATTTTTCTAAAGGTCATGGTCTAAATCCAACAATGAATTTCAGATTTTGTGACATGATTACTGCAGTCCCAAAAACTTAAGCACCAGGATTCATCACCCTTTCTAATTCGTTCTGCTGAAAGTAGATATAGAGGTTCAAGGTGGGCTTGATGCAGTTAATTTAGTATGTTAGGTAACTGGTCCCTGTTTCTGACACACCTACTCATCTTTCTCCTGACTCAAAGACCAAAGCTAGTGAAAGAGAAACAGAGTATGAGCAAACTTCGTGTTGCCCTGAAAAACGCATCAAGTACATTCAGCCATACTGAGCAGATACCTTGTTTACTGGAATTAATGTTCAAGAGGTAACACCCGTGAGACGGGCAGTGGTGATTGCACAAGAAATAGCTTGGAGTGAATGGTGTATAATATATGGGATTACCATTCCCTGTAGGTATGAGCTGTTTCAGCAATGACAAAAGATACATTTTGAACCAAATAATTTCATCCTGATATACAGAAATATGAGTTTTGAGCTTTTTCAATAACAAGTAATAAGAAGAACTGTGAAAAAGGGCAGCTGGGAAATAATTAAGCTCTCCATGATGTATCATTCTGCAGTCTGCATCTAACATAGAAAAGCAGTAAAAGCCTTCTTCAGACATGCATATTTTAAAGGAGACATCAGTTTTATAAAGAAACTTCAGTGAAAGCGGATGCAATACACAGTTATTGTATTGTATTGTGTTGTGTTGTATTTTATTCTATTCTATTTTCCGTTTGGCAATAATATCGCATTTTGAAAGGTGGAGCAAAGGGAGAGGATTTAGAAAAGTTTAAAAGAATTTGCCAAAGTTAATCATTTCGATCAATCTCCTGAATTCAGGGGGACGAATTCCATTTCACAGGCCTGATTCCAATGGGAGCTGAAAACTTGTGTGTGTGACCTGTAAAAGTTATCGCAAACTGTAACAGTATTTGACAAATGGTCTAATCACTACAGTGTAGATCAACACATTTTTCTTCGCTGTAATAAAGTGTCTCTTCTTAGAAAGCATATAGATTTATATTTCTCCAAATTTATAGAAAATCTTAGATACATGCCAACCTTGTTTAAGTCTAAAAACCTGAAATGTTTCACAAAACAAATATCCGTACATTTTTTTAACAATATATCTGCACAGGTCACACATTATTTTCAAGCATTTAGGCATCTACAGTTTCTTGTCTCTTTTGGGACAGCTGTCTTGTTTAAAAACAATTTTAGCCTCACTTCCATCAAAACAGACACACAAGACAATATCAAAAGCCAGTCTGTTACAAAAGAGCTTATATAAACCTAATAACAGCTTTCTCAGGTGACAATTGGTATAGCAACTGTATACACATCTCAGAGAGCAGCCATGCCAAATTATGAACATGCCCACTGCAGCATAATGTATGCAAAGTGGAAAAAGAAAACACACTTTCTGGAATAGGCAATTTCGGTAATTAAAGAATGAACTCTGTTAGGACTTTTCACATTTGTCATTTCAATCCTCAGGCCATTTAGAAGCAGCTAGTGAAATTATTAATTCACCATTATTGGAATTGAGTGCTGATTCAGACTTCTGTGTGAATCTGAGGGAAGACAGTTTATTTGGTAGTTTTTTTGGTCTATGACTATTTTAAAAATCTGAAATATTTTTTTGTTTCAGGTGAAGATAAAATGAACTAAAAAATCAAGTTCTGCCGATTCTCCTTGTTAGTGTCTGAGTAGATCTTTCAAAAATTAAATTATTACATTCTTCATTGTTTTCAAAAATCTAAAATTAATACATTATAAAGCAAATATATTTTTTATTCCAGAACAATGGAATTAAAAAATATATATATTTCTGTGATCAAAACTTTTAAATTGAACTGACAACAAAATTCTTGGCTTATTTTGTTAATGAAATGTTAATTATCAGATAAAATTTTATGGACAGAAATTCTTCAGCTCTGTCTTTTACTATTGCCTATTTAATTTCTTTTGTTTTGGACTCAAACTCCAGTACAGCTATACTTCAAAGCATATTGCAAATGCTTTGTTATTACCAAATAATCCAATGTTACCTGCTCTCAAGATGCTTTTCTTCAGTACTAAACTTTCTATTGTATAGTCCCATTGGGTGATAGCACAGACAGTAGCTGCATTTCTCCAGTAATACAATGTGACATCTCTTTGTAAATTATGCTTTGCATTTCAAGCAATCGTTTCATGTTTCAAACTTTTCTGTGGTTAACCCACAATGAATACTTGCTCATTTCTTTGTGTTTATTCATGAAATAAGTAGGATTCCACTTATAACCCAATGTGACCTCTGCAAATACCACCTGAATCAGTTTCACATAATGTCATCATTCTGTGAAGGTTATCTTCTGCACTGGAAAATAATAGAAGTGGTAATAATAATAAATGATAATAAATATAATTACTGTTACACAGTTTATTTTAGAAAACACTACAGTGTAATTGTTTCATATATGGCTATAGATTGTACTAATATGGCTTGCATTTATATCAGGATTGATTTTTTTTACTAAAAAGCAAAACATCTAATCTTTTGGTATCACATGCATATATGTACATGCACATATGTACAGAGAGGACAAGAATGTATGAAAAGAGTACGAATAGCATATTTTCTCTTTCTTTTTAAAGTACAATGGTGGAAAGAGGAACATATAAAAATAATACAAATTGATTTGACATATCTGTTTCCTGAATAAAGTTAAATGAATTTTTCATAATCTTAAAGTTAGTTAAGAAACTGAAAGTCAAATAAGGTTAATAAAAATGTTGGTAGGGAATATTTCATGTAGTATTTAACTAAAACTAAAAATATGATTGAATAAAAGAATAAAACACAGAATTTTATTTGTTTTGCTAAATCATCCATAGAGGTTGCAATATTTTTAGGAAATGTCTAGAACGTAAAAATGACCTTCACCTGATTTGGACTATTAAATTCACATCATGGCAAAACACTTGCCTTGATACAATTACATTGTGAACTGTATCTGGGTTATATTCACTTTCTTCTCTTTTCATTATTCTCTTGCACAGAATCTCCAGCTTCCATTACGTGGATTCAGGATAAATCCGAGGTCAAATTTACATTAGAAGAGCTTCACTGAAAGGCTACATAGCTATGTAATATTTCACCACCTATCTTTTAGATCATTTTGAAATCTAAGAAGAGTGAAGTATGGTAAACAGAGAAGATGTTTATCAGCCATTTGTTTTCAAATTTGCATTTCAATAAAAATTCAAAAGAACAGTATCTGCATGGAAGATAGGATATATGAAAAAGAGATTTACTACTTAATCTTTCAAAGACCTTAAGCAACATAATGCATGGCTTGCAAAATATTTTTAAAATTTAGAGAAACGAAGCATTTGGGTTTATAACAGTAGTTTAACACGAAAGACTATTTTTAGGGCTCCAGCATCCCAAATTTTCTTTTCTACTATCAAATGTTTCAACATTGACTACAAAATTTATTAATCCCATAACTACATTGTGAACTATTAAGAAAAGTGGATGTTCATGGTTGCTCTAATGTTTAAAAAAATAGAAGCTTCCTCCCCCACACCACTCAGGAATTCATACATTATGTTTTTGAATGTCTACACATCATTTAGAAGTTGTTGAATAGCTAAGCAAATAATTTACAACAAATCGTTTACTGGGTAAATCCAGCTTTATTTCCATTCCTTCATAATCAGATCAGTTACCAATCTTCCTCTACTTAGTGTAGTGTATTGTTTAGAAACAACTATATAATAAATAAAAAGGAAATAGAGAGCAGTTTTTTGCAACATCCACTTGCTTAAAGATAGTTGAATGCTTACGAAACTTACAAAACAGACAAAGATTTTGCCATAAAATATCAAAGGAAAGTTTCAAAGTGATCGACTTTCAGAATTAATTTTCAGTTCTTAGATGTTAAATCAGGCTAATCACATTCATCTTATGGTTTTTGTTTAAAATAAAATAGAAATACTAATTTATATCTATTTTTCCTTCATTCTAAGATCTGTCATCTGTTAAAGATTAAATGTGGAAAGAGCAATGGTACACCATGTCTTTTTGCTACAAAGTGAAAAACTAATGCTTCTGACAATGGTCCTAAATATTATCTTGCAAACCCACTAGCAGTGATTTCCAGCAATGCTTAACTGAGCGATGGTTTCATGATTCATTACTAACCAACTTTCTGTGTACTGGAAATGAGCTTGCATTATCAGGGTAATTTTTATTTGTGTTAACAACACTCATAAACCCAAGGTTTAAGTACCTCCACCAGACTGGAGTGTGACCTCTTGCAAATCATGTCACTTCTCCATGACACATCTCATCTCTAAAAGAGGGAAAATAATAATTCCCTTGTTTTCAGAACTGCTGCATATTGCATTGAGTTCTTGTTTGTTTTCTTCACTGCTGCAAAACTCAGTTACAAGTTTCTATGAATGAAATTCTAATTTTTTAAAAAATGATCATTTTGAGTAGTTATTTTAACCTATTTATATACAAAGAATTAAACACTTTAAACAGCACTGTGAATCAGAATTTAAACTTTGTTTTGATGTCAAGTGTATTTGCACAAATTCTGTCCACATAATTTACAGAGACAAATCAGTTTCCATGAAGAAATTATTTTTGCTTCCTTTTTTCCTTAACCAGGATGTAAACAGGGTTAAAAGAGTTTTTTTGAGGATTACAGTAGCTGTTAGGAGGAATAGAAATTAAAAAAGAAAAAAAGAGTAAGATTAGACCAGTACATGTATTTATTTACTCAAATATGCTACAAAATAAATGCCACCTCAGGTAGAGTTTACATACTTGTTAATTTTTATCGTATTTTTATTTATATAATAGCTGTAACTTTTCTTTATTTTCCTTAGGGAAATAAATAGCATATTCTGATATTTCGAAGTGTAAAAATGTAGAAGACCTTGGTGACTGTGGACAGATTCCAGGTCTAATGTGACCTTGTAGCTTTTTAATGGTTTGTAAGTGTGGCATATGTAACTGCAGGACATGATGAGCCCTATGGGTGCTACCTGACTTAGTGACAGTCCTTGATACAACACAGGAGGACACAGGAGATATACGAGAAGCTCAAAAATCTGACTAAAACAGAGAAGAAGGAGGAATCTCCTGAACCATCTAGTCAAATGACTTGCCAGCGCAGGTGATTACATAACTTTCTCAACTTTAATACCTCCATCTAAAAGAATATTTTTTGGGGTTTGTTTCTAATATTCTTATTGGAATATATTCTACTATTTCAGTATTTCAGTGGTTAGAAAGCTGCTGATTTTCAATCTAAATTAAATTGTGTCCATTTTAAACTCGGGGGGGGGGTTGCTTAATTTTGTCTTTTAGTTTTGTCATTTGCGCTCACTTCTTTTTTCTAATTTTTATCTGATATTGACTTCTGAGATATACTTTCATTGTATGCACACAGATGGCAATGGATGTAAAATTTTACCAAGACAGTTTCAGTAACAGTATAAGGAATGTTTCACTGGACACAAAAAGGATGTTCTTCTATGGGTAAATTACACTAGTCAGATATTTTTTCTGAAGTTATAGTGGTGAATTGCTACTGTATTGATGTACAAATGTTTTTTTTTCAACCAATGCAGGAGGTTGAAATAGGTTCATAGAATTAGAAAAGGGCATCTGTACCTCATTCAGCTGTTTATGCTATTTGTGCTGTGCTTGGTGCTTTGTTAATGGAGGCTTTGAGGGTATCTCAAGTGAGATGCGTTTCTCTATCCATTTCCATGAAAGTGTCATTGCTTTTGCTAGGGAACATTTCTGATTGTTATGTATTTTTATTATTAGATTAAATGCACTTCATTGCATTTTATTTACAGGCTTTCTACTCATATGAGAAACTGAAGCACAGAAGAGTTTTATCTTAAGACATAATCCAAATGTGTGCTGACTCCCTCCTGTTCCCACTCAGTTTAGATAGAGTTAAAATCACTTGGCACCTCACAGAATGCATCCCTTTAAGTTCCTTTTTACAGTATTAAATGTTATAGTCCTTACAGTTACGCAATCAGCCTCACTGCCCCAAGAACAACGGAAGACTTTGGAGTCTCTTCTGGGGCTTTAAATGGAGGGAGGAGGATAATCTTCTGGGACTTTAAAAGGTATTTCCAGCAGAATGAGGACCAAAGAGCATTTGTCTGTTTGGTCCCACAGAATGAAACTCAGATCAATAAACAGGAAAGAGTTAAAGTGCACTAGAAATCAGAATCTCTTAGGTTTTTGTGAAAGACCATGTGTTTGAGAAGCAATAGGAAGAATTATAGTTTTACTGTTTCTTCTTGTTTCACCACTGATGGTCCAGGTCTCTATCTTAGGAACATGGCTGTAATAGTTTTTCTGTATAGCAGATTTGTAAGCATACTTGACAGTTCTCATAAAATAATAAAAATTCCTCTAATTAACCTCCATTGAAAGAAAAAGATGAACAAATGATTTGTGTCTTTATTATATTTCTAAGAGAATCTGCAAAAAGAATAGTAAATAAACTCTTCGGGTGAATACTTTTTGCCTTCACTGTAGATTCTGACAAATATTGCATTAAAATATTACATAAGGCCTAAAATGAGTATCTTAGCCATGGAACCTTAACAGTCTTAGCTCATGCTATGTTAGACCTCCCTACTGTGCTGAACAACTCTTAGGCTGAAATAATAATCAGCTCCATTAAAAGAACTTCAGTAGTGCTAAATAAGTCCCAGTTCCAATTATGTTCATGTAGATGCAGAGGGAGCTTGTGACATCTAGAAGTCTGAAAAAAAAATCTTCATTAATATATTTTGTGTGAATCTCTTTACTTGACTTTATTGATTTATAATGTAGTATTAAATCAACCCCTTTAACCTGATTAGTCCCTTTCCTCTCAGAGGAATCCACACCTTATTGGAATGTTTACTAAAATCTCTTAAATGCCAAGGTGTATGTCTATCATTTAACAGGAAAAAAAAAAAAAGTCCATCCTAGCTATTATGCTTGTTATAACTTGTACATTTATTGGCCTGCCACTAAAACGCCACTAAAATTTGGAATAGATTATAACACTGTACATAAACTGTACTTCATTGCAAAAGTTGTTCTTTTCAAACTGAAATGTTTCCCAGAGGCAAGAGGTATCTAGTGAAAGTATTTGGCCTTTAATGTTGTTGACCCATTTTCTGAATCAAGCTCTAGTGACCATCTAGTAAATTAATCCTTCTAGTCATCACTTCTTTATATATCCTTTCCTTTCTACAGAAAGATATCTGGACATGCAAAAGTGTCCTTCCCGCCCTGCCTCTGAAACTTCTGTGTTCCTCTTCTTAGCAATTCTTCTCGGCAGGAACGATGTCTATTGCAGCGATGTTGTGTAAAATGTGCAAAAGAGTCTTCTTGTTTCTCACCTCTAAGAAGGTGCAGCCAGATATGAGTGCTATGAAAAAAGGAACTTGTTATATGACTTCAAACTGCAATTAAGCCCCAAATGACCTCTAACAAGACGTTCCAAAAAGACTATGATTGCCAGTGCCTCCTCAGGTGCACAAGCCCCTCTCATACCCGAACTCTACCTGCATGAGTGTTACTCCATGACTAAGTATCAGTGACCCATTGATTACATTTGTAATATGAATGTCTTTCCCTGCACCTCCACTCCCCTCCCAGGATTAAAACCTGAATGTCTTGAGATTTCAAAGAAATTGAACTACAATTTCAAAGTACTATCTGTTCCCTTTCACTGTAATGTGACTCAGATTCCATAATAAATCTCGAGATCCTAAAGATCTGGCTCCTAAAATGATATACAAAATTTGCTGCTATGTACAGAAGGTGGATAGCTGATTTTGAATGTCAATAGACCCTAAATCAGTCAGAACTGCTAAGTCCTCTCAGTTTCAAATGAGAAAAATAGGATTTGTGGCTGCTCTGCACTCCAGACTCTTTGTTTTCTTAGGGTAAACCTCCAGAACACAAAACATCTCATCCTTGCCAAACTTCTTACATCTAGGAGTGCATATGGCAATGTAAAGAAATTTGCACAAAACAAGAACAGTGTTGGAGTTCTCTGGTTTTAATTCTGTGTGGAGGTCTTCCTTGAGTGACAAGGGCAAAGTGTTAATGAGGCGGAAATGAAAATGAACAAACCGAGGAAGTGAAATGCTTGTTTTCCTTCCCTAATAGGATTGGCTAATAATAAGAGACAATTAGTAAATGAATGCTTACTACCTCCTTCCACAATCAGCAGCAAACATAAAAAAGGGAGAGACACTGAAGCTAATAATAGCAATTGGATGCATAAATAACTATATAATTCTAGATTAAATGACAGAAGCAGGCATTTGCCTTATAGTCAAGAAAGACAGAACTTGTTCCAAGGCAGGTCTATGCAATGAGATTATTAAGTGCAAACACAGACCGTAAGTTTCCTTTAGTGGTTTCCTGTAGTGGATTTTGTATCAAGTGTAGCTGCATACACTGCAGACTTCTATACCTGAGCTAGTCATCCTAAAATTCATTTCAAGTTAATAGAGAAAAAATACATATTTCCTAAGCATAATTAATTTCATGTCAAAATAGACATCTAAGGCAGATAATATGTATCTAAAAGTGACTTTCTGTCTCCATTGAGGACCAGCTATAAAAAGAGCTTATAGTGACTAGCTCAGATAGAAATGTTTACAGTGTGAATGTTTAAAGGTGATATGAATTCCTTCTCTAGGGTTTGGGTAAGTGATAGCCAGGTTTCAAAAGGAATGAGAAATCTACCAATTTCCTATTGTAGATAGCATATAAATCTTTGCAGTTATCAAGTACATGTTAAAAATATGTGCAGACTTCCCCGGAAACCATGCTATCACACTACAAATGGCACAAAACCAGTTTTTGAGACGATAAAAACTGACAGATTTGAAGTTGTTCGTGCAACTTTATTTTGCAAGTCTTTTGTGTACATAGGCATTAATTACTTGTTTATAACTCATTTTTTCTATAGACTTCCTGCTGCACATAGTGTACAGAACAGACATTGCACTGAGTATCAGGGTTATTTACTGCAGAGGAAAATACAGAAACTTAGCCTTAATGCAAATGTTATCTACCTTTTTACCAAACGTCATATCACAAAGCATGGAAAAAAACAGTGACTTTCAGAAATGCTTTTTGCAAATGAAACAATGTATTTTTCCATATGTAAAAAATATTCAACCTGAGGCAGAGAAATCACTTGCAAAATTTTCTTCCACATGATTTAAAATTTCATAAAATTATAACTTATGTAAAATTGGTCACAAAATTGGAGTAATACACTACATTTAACTAAGCTGATCTCTTCCTCTAGCAAGGCAAACTGAATGGCACTCTAAGACTGAAGAACAAGTAGCAAGAGGGAAGAGTATGGGACAAGCAGCAGCAGCAGCTAGTCACTATGCCCAAAACTGCAATTCTCACTACAGCTGCAATATTTCTCCGAACAGTTCTCTTAATAAACTCCCTCCTCTGAGGAGAACTGGAATTTTCCTGTTATTTATTATCCAGTACAGTAGATCTTATGAAGCATTACTTTAATATCAAGTATTAGGTTTTCTTACAGAGAGCTGTCCAGTGAAAAACAACGAAATATACTGTCTATAGGATTCTCTAGGCTCACTTGTAAGACCAGTGTAATTAGCTTCCACTGCTGAAAAATGAGTCCTAGATGATCTGTCAGGTTCTGCCTCATACATCTTAATGATACTCATTTGACCAGAAAAATTTCAGGTCTGATGGTAGCATATTTTTCCTCTAGTCTTTAAGGAAGGTCTAAGTTTCAAACAGGTGGTGTAATAAAATCCCAGTCACCATCATGGCTGTGAGCAGAAAATGAAGACTGTGCACCTCCAAATAGAAGAGGTATTCTGCAAATCAATACACGGATGTAGGTATAATATATGTCATGAAAGGAAATTGCCAAAGAAAGAGAGGAAGAAGACCCAAATAGGACAGAATTACTTCTAAATTAAATCCACGAAGAACCACAAAACATAAAATATAAATGACCCTCGGTGCTGAAACTGTTCTGCCCACATGTGTGTAGTTTTTCAAAGAAAATAAATAACTATCTAGCAGTCTGTGGGCTCTCGGTGAGTCAGCAAATGACAGAATGCTCGAGAGGAACGGGAAAATCACCATTGCCCACAAACTGAAATCAGTGAGTAAAAAAATACCAGCTGTTTTCCCTAAAATCATCAGAAACCTGTCTCTTATGAGAAACAGCTTATTATGTAAATTTATTTATGTAAATAAATACATTTAAAAAAATCTCAACAGGGGCCAGGAAGGAAAACAGCTCTGGAAATAAACAACCCAACTGGAGGGTCATGGACCCAGGCATGATTTCTCTGTTTTGCTTCCACACAGTTGTAAATTAATATTAATTCTTCATGACTTATTAAAGTCATCTTTTCTTCTGAAATGATATTGATTGACTTGTTTTTACTTCAGACTGCATTTTTCTCTGCACTGTTTTGTACACTTTTACAAATGTGTCTTCATGACAGTCTTACGCTGGGGTGACACATGAGGATCAAACTGGAGACCTCCTGTGTTAATCCCTTGAACTAAAAATCCATGACTTTCCAACTGAGGACTTTAACAGCCCATTCTATGTGGATCAGTAGAGAGGAGAACCTATAATACCTATCCTCTACTGGGTTTTTTATAATTCAAAAGTCTTTTCTGTGAAGTTTCTAGAAGATGCATTTTCTTGAACAGCTTATGAATGATGGTAAAAATTGATAAGGTCATGTCAGTCTAAAAAATCTCCCACTGGGATATTACACTCGACAAAAATCTTTAGTTCTGAAACTAAATCTAAATTGCTCATTTAAAAATGCATTGGAACAATGTTAAATTTGCCATATGACAGGAAGGGTAGTGTACACTCCAGGTTAAAGCTACTTTTCAAGCCTGAGAAATTTACTTTGTCTGCAGTAATTGCTTTTAACTCATTAAATATATATTAAAGGTTAAACAAACAGAAGTTTTGCTGCACTGCACCTTATTCATCATTTTATCATGATGTGTATATCTATGCTGTTAGAAAATAGTCAGGGACCATTATTTGGCCCTGAAGCCAAGTAGCAGAAACTGATGATGACCACACCAAAGCATTCGGAGCATGATTAGATGTAAGTTAAAAATACAATTCCTATATTTCATACATCTTGTTTTTCCATTTTAAATTCCTGATTTAATATGAGGGCTGTGTAACATGAAATGTTCATGTTTGTGTAACATGAAATCGCAGCTATCTGTGCTTTGCTTTGGAGCAAGGATGGATGTTTGGTGACACCCATCCTGTTTTGCTGGAAAACTGTTAAAGGCTTGGCACAATCTTATCCATATTATCTATAGGCAGAGATCTCTCCTGAACCAGCTCTGGACATTACCTCAGGGTGGTGATAAACAGTGGACAATGCCGTGCCATCAATGCCATCAGTTAAGCAATGTAAATGATCACCAGTTCAATGCTGAATTTGCCTGCTACCTCTGTTTTCTGGTTTTGGTTTGGTTTGTTTTTTTAAACATGTAACCACAGTTCAGTATACTCATCTGATCCCAGAAGCTGTACAGTGGCATCCACACCTCACTGGGTTCAGACTGCATGGCCTGCCTTCCGGCCTGGCTAATTAGCCTGGGCATACGGCAAGGACTCTACTGTGTCAGAGCTCTCTTGGCTTAGGGACATCCGCACGGAACTCACAAGTATTATGTAGCCATGCGCTCTGATTTTCTACTCTGTAAAAGGACCAGCTCTGTGCATACTGGAGTGTACTTGCCCAGAATGGTTTTTATTCCTGTGTTTTGCTTTCCTTTCTCATTTGAAAAAAGTGGTTTCATAGAAGTTATTCCTGTCTTTAAAGAGGGAAAAAGAACAATTCCTCTTTCTATATTATTTCAATTTTATATAGGAGCATGACTTATGTGTGATTATCTCATAACATAGTATGCATACATTATATTGTTCTTCTTATGAGGTGTATAAAAAGATAGATCTGTATTTTCAAAATAAGTTGTATAAACCCTCAATTGTTTATTTAACTAATTGATCATTTATGCCTCTTGTGTCCTGCTGTGCCACTTTAGCAGTTTTCCAGAAAAACTTCACTATGCTGGTATGCCATACTTCAACACACATGGATATATAATGTAGAATTTGAATTCTTTTGAAACAGAAAGTTTCCAGTGCTGTTTCCATGGCTGGAAGAAATCAAAAGGAGAACTATACAATATGAAGAATCAAAGACAACTGTTTTATGCAAGGTATAAAGGAAAAAAGTAACTTACAACACTTAACAAGTCATCACTAACAGCACTGTGAAACATATACATGTTGAAGGTTATTTTATACTATCCTGACAGATAGCAGATCAGATAGATACAAAGATGGATACATAGACAACGTGCAAACATGAGGTACTAGAATTAAGTCTATCTTTCTTAGCTGTTAGTAGTTGCTAGCTGACAGATTTTGACAATGCATACACATATGCATGCATATTCACACACATATTCAGAAACCTTTCATCAGCTCTGACAAGAAGCAACAAAATCCAAACTAAATACCAGTTACAGTTGCTCTGAGAATAACGAAATTATGGTAATCAATCAGACCACTTGAGAGAAAAGAATAGTTAACACCTGTGGAGTAGAGAGGTGACAGCAGAAAGCAGTGACCAGCAGTTAACCTCTGCGGAACAGAGAGAGAAGAGTGCCCTTTACAATTCCCATTACACTTAGCATGAGTGTAATGGGAAAGGTCAGCCAAGTCTTTTCAAGGCTGCTGCATAAAACAATCCTCTCTTTTTTTTCCTGCTACATCAGTGGTCTTATAAAGAACCTTATTGTTGATTACAATCCTTGCTGGTCTCATATCATGAAGTTGTAACACCTGAAACATTGCTACTTTTATCTATGTCTTTATCAAAGCATCATAAAATTCTTGTTCTGTAAAGAAAATTATCAATATATTGAAAAGCTTTACTCTCAACACCACAGGAAAGCTAGTAGAAAAAGGCAATGGCACTTGAGGCCAAACAAGTCAAAAAGGCAAAAAAGATGCTTGGCCCTGCCAGTTCTCGCTGCTAGCTCTCCTGTCAGATGGAAGCCTGAAGAGGCAGGTGTGCATTTGTAGACGAAGTCCTAAAGCTGTTCCCTATGCTCCCACATCCACCATTACCGACTTTTCTCTCCCTTGACTATCTCTCAGGCTCGCTGCCCCAGCAGCCCTCTCCAAGACCCTAATAGAACTAGAAATCACCTTGACCCTTTGCAGCGCTCTGGGCACTTGAGGCCCATTCAGACCCACATCTTGTCCAACTGCTGGAGAAGAGGCAGAGAAAGAGAAAAGCAGAGCTGCTTTGTGTGACTTCTTGTTCTCAGTAATTGATACCCTTTTGCAGCCAAATATAAAGTTAAGGAGAGAGAGGGAAAGGCAGTTGGGAAGGGCATTTACAGGAAGGGCACTAATAAAGACTTCTAAAAAAATAAATATTTTTCAAAACCTTCACTATTTTCTGCTTCTATTATGCCATAGTAAGATAGCTGCCTGTTGGTTCATTCATTATTTTAATTTGTTGCAAGCTAGCCATTTGGAAAGAAAATCCTTCCCTCAAATTTGGAACTGTTTGTTAGATTATCTTGTAAGTAAATAATTTACCTATTCCTCTCAAAACAAGTAATATATGTTAAACCAATAAAGATTTCTAAGAGGTGGGAGCTTAATTAACATCTGTCCCATTAATGATTGTCACACATATTCACTGGATTGAAAAAACAGACTGAAGCTATATCATCTATGGCTTATGCAGTCAAACACAGCTTTGCAGTTAAATACCATAGTTAAACACAGTGGTACCAACGAACCCACCCTTCCTCGTTACTTTTACTAAAAAATAAATAAATTAAATTCTATTACTTGTTTGTATTTATTACTAATTTAATTTACAAGTTAACCTATTATGCCTAGTTAAATTTAAGATATCACTAAGTATAAGAAAGGTGGAAAAATTTAGCCTATTGACTTAGGTTCAGTCCACTGTAATCGAGCACTGAATTGTTTAACCAGTGGAGGAATATGTTAAAGGGCAAAAATAACTCTAATCGCTAGAAGTGTTTTCAGTATAACATGTGTAGCAGACTTGCATTGATAATAAAATCTGCATATTATTTCTCACAAAATATCTAACAATAGCATTTATTGAGTATTTACAGATTGAGTACATGAAACAAAAAGACCCGGGTATATACGTAATTGACATTACAATTTAAAGTTTTTCTTAAACACATAGCCAAGAACTTTTTATTTGGTTCTTAATATTGGGCTTCTAGGCCTCTATTAAAGCACTTAATTAGGGCAGCTAATTGACTTTCTAAAGAGCCAGACAGCTACAACCCTACTGAATGAGAAATTCTAGGTTGTCAAGCCTGTCAAAACTACGTGCACATCTGTTTTGTTGTTTACTTTCAAAGTGAGGTTTAAGTTAGGCACATATATTTGATTTAAGGACTTAATCTACCTTGCCAGAATAATTTGTAGTTTCATGTAAATGGGGAAAAAACCCCACCATACACATAAAAATAAATCCTATGATAGGAATCATAATTATGTAGGAGAAGTATTATTAGAATGTAAGAAAGAATTCCAATGATAAAGTGAAAGGGATGAAAGGGCATGTATTACACAGTTTATTCTGAGCAAATACCAACAAAATCGCTGTACAACACCGTATCATCATCTGTTTCATGTAAGATACATTTCCCAAGAAAAAAAAATCGGCATAAATACACCTTATAGCATTTTTAGGAAGAATTTTGGGGGCTTAATTCGTTATGAAATTTCATTTGTGAACTAGGTACATTGGGTGCCAGCTGTAAGATTTCCAGACTGTATTGGTTTTGCATGTCAAGGTTTTAGTAGCAGGGGGGCTGCAGGGGTGGCTTCTGTGAGAAGCTGCTAGAAGCTTCCCCTCTGTGTCCAATACAGCCAGAGCCAGTCGGCTCCAAGACTCCCACCACTGGCCAAGGACAAGCCCATCAGCAATGGTGGTAGCTCTGGGATAACATAAGGGGGAAAAAAAATGGCACAGAAATTGCAGCCAGAGAGAGGAGTGAAGAATGTGTGAAAGGAACAACACTGCAGAAACCAAGGTCAGTGAAAAAGGAGGGGGAAGAGATGCTCCAGGTGCCAGAGCAGAGTTTCCCCTGCAGCCTGTGGTGAAGACCATGGTGAGGCAAGCTGTCCCCCTGCAGCCCATGGAGGTCCATGGTGGAGCAGATCTCCACCTGTAGTCCATGGAGGACCCCACACTGCAGCAGGTGAGTGCCTGAAGGAGGCTGTGACCCCATGGGAAGCCTGTGCTGGAGCAGGCTCCTGGAAGGGCCTGTGGACCCGTGGAGAAAGAGGACCCCACATTGGAGCAGGTTTGCTGGCAGGACTTGTGACCTCACAGGGGGCCCACTCTGAAGCAGTCTGTTCCTGAAGGACTGCACCCTGTGGAAGGGACCCAGGCTGGAGCAGCTCATTAAGAACCGCAGCCAGTGGGAGGGACCCCACACTGGAACAGGGGAAGAGTGTGAAGAGTCCTCCCCCTGAGGAGGAAGGAGCAGCAGAGACAATGTGTGATGAACTGATCACAACCTGCATTACCCTTTCCCCCTGTGCCTGTCGGACAGAGGAGGTAGAGAAATCAGGAGCAAAGTTGAGACCGGGAAGAAGGGGGTGGGGGGGGGCAGGGGAAAGGTGTTTTTTAAGATTTAGTTTTTATTTCTCATTATCCTACTCCCATTTTGATTGGTAATAAATTTTCCCCAAGTTGAGTCTGTCTGTCCCATGACAGTAACTGCCGAGTGATCTCTCTGTCCTTACCTCAATATAACGAGCCTTTCGTTATACCTTCTCTCTGCTGTCCTGCTGAGAAGGGGAGAAACAGAGTGGCTTTGGTGGGCACCTGGTGTCCAGCCATGGTCAACTCACCACACGGGGGGAGTCATTGCAATTTACAGTAACAGTCTTGATGTTGTCAGGACTTTAAATCTTTTATCTCAGAAAATTTCAAGGGTAGAAATAAGTGTGTCTTTCATAATTATGAAAAATTGTGCTGCATTAGATTGCAGTAACTTTTATGGTTGTTGTATTACCATACTTTGATATTTCATTTTGTGAGGTGTAGGAGAAAGAAGTGTTTAAACTGGAAAATACTAGTTTAGGGAGAAGGACTGAAACTGCCTGGGCAGAATTTAGCATAGCTCTCACATCTGGATCAAAAGGTTTTCCTTGTAGTCAATAGAAAGGATCTTTCAAGGTACACACCAGTTCGCTCATTTTAAACAGGTTGTTCAGGATTATATGAATCTTAGAAGGTATGGTAAAAACAGAGAAATGGTAGAAATGGTAGCAAATCTACAGGGAGGAAGAGTAACTTGGCTACAATTACATAACTCAACAAAAAAATTATGAACCTTAAATGTACCTTCTGACTCCCTCTTTAACATCCATAGGCCTCACTGCTTCAACAGAAATCCGGGAAGTTTTAGCTCTGCCTTTGTCCCCACATTTTAAAATACAGAACATTAAACAAAGTATTTAAGGAAATCGTGGTCTACATGCATACTGAGTTCTACTGCAGCATCGGCACAATTTTTTAAAAGGTTGTGTCATATTTTTGTAACTAAAAACAAATTAAAAATTAACATCTGCCCAATTGAAATTATTCCTTCCTTCCATTTGATGAGAGGAGGTAACAACGTGCATACCAAAAGCTCAAGCTTACTATAATATGATTTAATTTCTTGTCAAGAATTTGACAATAATTTTATGTTAATTTGTTGAATTTTTGCTGTTTTGTGGTTTGGTCTATGAAAAAAAGAAAAAAAATCCATGAAATTCAAGTTTCTCAGTGTTTCCTTCATGCAGTGTTACCTTAGTTTGAAGAAAGGGCAGGTATTTTGGGAGAAAGATACTTCTTCCTGTCACCACAGCTAATGAGGCACAGGAAACCATTGACTGTTGCTTGGTCATGCATACAGAACAAGCAACTGTTAGGAGGCACATTCTTCTTCTGAGATGAAGCCATCTGCAGCCAATCCCAGAAGGTTTTCCTTCAGGGCTGTAAGTGCACAATAAGAATACAGATTGTTTCTAGTTTCTACATCATTTTAGCAGAACTTAAGCCAGTACAAGTGGGAAAATCTAAATAAACATACAGATGTCTAATTTTCCTAGGAAGTTTTCTATGTATTGTGCATGAAACCTTTTGAATATCAAAGATGTATAAAAAAAAAAAAAGGCACAGAAATTAAACTGAAAGACTTTATCAAATCCTGTACATCAAGAGAAAGCAATCATGAGAGGCAAGATGCACATCTGTCAGCACTTGAGTTTAATTATTTATTTGATAGGTATTTCTGGACAAACATACTCAGTCACTACCAGATGTAGCATGTCTGTGTTAATAATCTGAGATAATTGACTCTCCCTTTTGCCTTTTACCAAGTATCACACATCCAAACCAACTCTCATTCTTTCTCTCTCTTTTTAAATTCACTAGAAGGTTAGAGAATTATAAACCAAAAGATTAGGAAGGATAAGGAATGTCATTAAAATGTGATTGCAATCAAGATTAGGTGCCAGTGATTACCTTCTGTGAGAAAGCAAAAACAATCTGAGAACTTCCCTGTCTTTACGCAGTACTGGTGAGTGCTCTTCTAAAATCTCTTCCCTTTTACTATGTCAAAAACACCCCAAGATTTGTAAAAACAAAACAAAACCAAAACACACAACTTGGTTGAATGTAGGAATTATATGATGTGATTGAATTGCCCATAAGTATTTTCTCAAAAATTGAGACAAGGGGAAGAACAGAGCAATTTATTATGCATTCTGTACATGTTTAACATTCAGTTTATTCAGGACATTATTTTAGCTATTATTTTCTGATATTGGTAATTAGCATGTAATACTGATTTATAAATCTGTCTGTAATGATACCATTCTAGCTAAAGAAATTGAATTTGCAAAGGCTAACTAGCACAAAGCCTCAATTATCAGTTGATTATAATCATTCGGCAGTGTGACAAGTGAGTTGTCATCAGCCCAGTAGTTATGAGGAAAATAAATGCAGCAAAAAATATGAAGCAAAAATTATCTCAGTCAGTGCAGGAAAAAAGAAATCTTTATTTGGGAAGTTCAGTAAAATAAATCCAATTGTTTTAAAGATGGACAGAATTTATAAGCTAAGACATTTTTATAATCAAGATCATATTTTTCAAGGTTTCTGGATATTTCTCTCCCCTAATTTAACTGGAAGATAACCAATATTATTTGCTAAATTAATACTAAAACCTTTCACTTTCATCACAACCCAGGTACACTTGGAATATTTCTAACTATCAATTGTACTGCTATGCAGATTTTGCCACCTGAGCAGACATGTCCTAGTTTGGAAAGATGTTGTGATTACAGAGCTGGACTGGGACAGAGATACTTTTGACCCACAGCTCTACTTAGATTTTGGACTAGTTTTCAACCATCCAGTTTTAGGCATTTAATTGAAATGTCCCAGTTAGGAACATAGTCTCTTTAGGACTCTTCTAATGGTCAGTGGAGGGTGATTTCAGACCTTTGCAAGGTGAGTCAGGAGTTTATTGGGCCAAATTGCCCACTAGAGGTGCATATCTCTGTCTTCATCCTTTAGGAAGATCCTATTTTAAGTAAGATGGCTTAAGTAACTAACTGCCTAATTCAAACATTTCTGTGTGCATATGGCCAAGTCACTTGGGTCATCTAGAAACAGAATCCAGATGAAATGCTCTATGCTGTATTGTACAGGCTGGGCAATCCTGCAAAATCTGTGGAGGAAGTTAGTCAGAGGTTGGGGTGTGCAGGTGGTGAGACTGTACTGGGGGCTCACCAGCAACCAAGGCCCCAGACTTAAACTAAAATGATGGTGAGAGCAAGATCAAGCAGTGATGGGGAAGCTCCTCTTCATTCCTTACACCCGTATCCATGCCTATCATGTTAAACTATTGATCGTGAAATTTTGTTGACTATTGTTAAACCTGCAAACAACATCTCAAGCCTGGGTAGTTGTCTAAGGAAAAAAATAATATGAGCTGGACTGGGACTGCAGACCATCCATAGCAGAAGTTCAAGAACTTCTTTCAGGCTGAAATTCAGAACTGTATACTTTTGGTTGGATTAAGGCTTCAGGCCTTCTTCCAGCTTTCAGTTTGGAGCTGAGAAGGAAATATCCTGTTCATGCCTACTCAGGTGTCCAGAAAGAACCTAGGTCATCCTCTTTCTGAGGAAATATCACAGTTATATTCTGTAATATCTGAACTATGAATCTACTTATTATTCAAAATTTAAAGAACTCATGTATTTTGTTCAGAGTAGGAATATAATTCCATTTTCTATTGGGATTTTTTTGTGTGTGTGATTTTATATTAAATTGTATGTGCTTCCAGTAGGAAAGATTTGGTATTCATTAATGCAAAATTCCTGTTCATCTTCTACCTAAGATATTTTTGGAGTTGTAGATTTTGAATTTGGACCTCCCACAGCTGATGTGAGTACTCTGTGCAGCTCTTCATCCAAAATTTGATGTGGTCTGATCTTTTTACCATGTTAGCTGAGTTACACTATTAACTCGGCTTATATAGCCTATATACTTAAATAACTCAGCTTTGGTGCTCAGCAGCTTCAGCATTGTCAGGGTTTATGTATATATGACTAGAAGCAGAAACAAGAAATAATATAACTTACTACCATGCAGGTATTCTAACTAGCCAACAGTTAACACTATTTATATTAGTAACTATTGGGATACCCATACTAGTATGTATCCATGTGTGAGAGACATTTCTTAAATGTGCATGTTCCAGGCATAAACAGTCTTTCACAGATAAGCTTGTTGTCTCTATGCTTAAGCCAGGTCTTTACATAAAGCCCTATTGCCACAGTGTTAACTTGGAGGTAATAAGCTCCATACAGTGAACTTGCACCCACCTGTTACAACTTACACAGACAGTACTTTTAATATAGAAGTTGCATGAAATCTCGTTGTATTTCTCCTCACAATATTTTGATGAAGTACTAACCAGCATTATTTATTTCATTTGTAGAAAATTAAGGCAATAATGATCCTTCTGGTTTGAGAGGTGAGAACATGCAAGCAGTGTTTCCCAAAAGGTTATGTCTTAATTTGTCCAAGTCAGATGCAGATTGGGGCCCTCCAACCCCAGGCCCTTTCAATCTACAAGTGTTTTCCTCCTTCATCAAACAGCGACTTTGCAGGCAATGGAGCAACCTGATTGGGGCTGGGATGTGGTTGGGCTCAGAAGCACTGCTGATCTGACAACTTCCACTGAGACTAAAATTTGGCCATTTTTTGTGGCAGAAATAGGGAATTACAACTATTTATTTTAAATCCTGGCTAATCCTATTGAGTGATCTTTCCTCTATGACATTTTATGAGGTGTAATTGTTGAAATAAATTAAAATTGTTCTGGTACAGAGTGTATGTTCCCAAATGAACGATGAGCAAGATATTTGTCAGTAGCTCTTACAGTGCTCTCATCAAAATCAGTGGACAAATATTTCACAGATTCTAATATTTTCATTTTTATATTCCGAGCTCATTTTTACCGATGCCGTCAACACCTGAGATCTCTTTAACTCTGTCTTAACTGCCTGACAAAAATATTGGCTTACCCTGGAGCAAGAACTTGTGATCTACTATAGCTTTTTGTGAATAATATGCCCTTAAAGCTGCCAAGTATAATGTAGAATACCCAGATAAAACATGAGACAACTAGTCATTGTTCCTACATTGCATAGAGCCTTTATTCTTATAATTTATTCCTTCCTTTTATTTTTCCTCTTTTTCTTTCTTCCTCATGCCTAGGGATATGTTAATTCTGTAAAAGTTATGTCTTGTTTTTCAAAGAATGTCAAATCTTTATAGCTAAATGAAATTCTAAGTAATTAGCTGCTCACTAGTGCTAAGTTCCAACAACAGTTTACATTTTAGGAAATTTTTACATTGTAGGAAATCCTAGCTGGAAAATACTTCAATAACAGTAGATTTTCTGTTGGAAAAATTAGAATGTTATTTCTGTTTGATTAAAAAACCAAAACTGTTATTCTAACAGTTGTAAATGTAGTAGTAATGCTTCTGGCTCCTATTTCAAGAAGATACCTGAAATACTTGAAAACAGATCCTTAAAAAGTAGAAAGTTTTAAGGGAATTAAAATATTTCAGTGATATTTGGGTCCTCCACAAAAGTACATATATCACTGATATTAAGGTATATTGTTCTAAGCCAAAAGGTATACCAAAAGCATACATATATGTACATTTATTTGCAGTGTCATTCATGCTGAGGCCTGAGGGTTTGGGAGAGGTAATGCCAGTGAGGTTTTCAACCTCACAACTGAAATATTTGTTTCATTATATGATCTCACCTCAGAAGGGGATGAATTTCACAAGTACCACTTCAGGGAGTGACATCTTACTTTTAGCAATATATAACTTATAGAAAGTAGTTCATTTTTCTGTTGGTACTGGATAATTGATAATTTTAATGCTATTATTTTGCTTACGGAAAAGGAGTAGTATTTTTACTTCATTGTAGAAATGAAACCTTCTACCTTGCAACATTTGTAAGAAAGACCATTTGTCTCCATGCTAATTAACAAGAATTTTTTTGGCATTTAGAACAGAAAGACAAGTGTAATTGTAGTGTAAGTGCTATTAGAGAGCATGAAGAATAATCACTTATTCCTGATAGAAACCCACTAAACAGTGACATAACTTTTTGGACAGGGAGGCACTCTCCAGAGGAAATTATTCTGAACGCTGCCTTTTGATCCTATGCTAATTCCAAGATTATTATTTTAATCCCAATACAGACATTAATTCTAATTTTCCAGCACCTTTTTATTGCTTTGTGGTGTTTTGTTGTGGGTTTGGTTTGTTTTTTTCTCCTCAAAATATTGTAACTCAGAATTCCCATGGACCATACTTTCTTCTTAAAATCATCTAGGATATTCCAATTGCAGTCAGGATATGAAACAGCAAAACATCTTCTAAAAAAGAATCAGAAAAAGATTGATTCTGTAAAATCAGACAGAAAGTAAAATATTAATAAGTAAGATTTCAAATTATTCTTCAAGATTTCGTCTTTCTTTCAAATATTAGATATCTCTTCACCAAAAAAAAGGTCATAATAAACCTTAACTTAGTTTTGGTAAAATGCTTTTATCTCAGTAATAGGTCTAGTATGTGATAAACTTGTGGTCCATGATGAATCACAGTCTGTTCAATGTAAAACATTTCCTAGATCATACAATCATAGAATAGAATTGTAGAATCATAGATTTCATTTAGGCTGGAAAAGAACTTCAACATTATCGAGTCCAACCATAAACTTAACACTGCCAAGTCTAACACTAAACCATGTCCCTAACCACCACATCTACACGTCTTTTATATACCTCCAGGGATGGTGACTCAACTGCTTCCCTGGGCAGCCTGTTCCAATGCTTGACAACCTTTTTGGTGAAGAAATTTTTTTTAAGATCCATTCTAAACCTCCCCTGGCACAACTTGAGGCCATTTCCTCTTGTCCCATCATTTGTTACCTGGGAGAAGAGATTGACACCCACCCTGCTACAACCTCCTTTCAGGTAGTTGTAGAGAACGATAAGGTCTCCCCTCAGCCTCCTTTTCTCCAGCTAAACAAACCCAATTCCCTCAGCCACTCCTCACATGACTTGTTCTCTAGACCCTTCACCAGCATCGTTGCTCTTTTTTGGACAAATCAAGCAGTACAAACAAGTGTCTAATTTTGAAAAGACCTTATATGATCTACTGTGGTATTTTTCAATGATTCATATAAAGGGTAGGTATGCTAGTCTTATACTGTGTCTATATTTATTAAAGTTGTGGAAAATCATATACAATACACAAAATATGACAATAGATTTTACTTTACAACACCTTCCTTCTCAGTGAGAATAAATGGAAACCCTGGAAAACCACACACTGAGTGTTTTGCAGAGACACAAATCACATATGCTATGATGAACCTTACTGTGTATCACGATCCAGCAAACCTTTAATAGGATTTCACAGCAAAGGTATCGCTTGAATGTTAACCATATTGTCTCTTCCTGGTTATTGCATGCTTGCTGCTTCTCAATCCTGATCGTGTTATAGAAGATGTTAAGTATCACCATATTTTGCTAAAATAAAAAAAAAACATGAAGTTGTAATAATTTTTAGGTTTTTTTAAACTGCAACCCTTGTCTACTACGTGTATTTTAGTAGTTTATTTGACTACAGTCTCACCTGGCACCAAAGCACATCTTATCTACTCTGTATTTAATTTGCTCAAAACAGCACCATCAAACTGCATTAGTCTTAACGCAAAGCTTCCTTAATTTCCCTGGTCAGAAATTGCTTCCAGCTGCTAGGTGTGGCAAAGTAGCCTTCATGCACTCTCCTATAATAAAACAAATGAATCACTGAAATAATTGGTATAACATTGGTAGTAAAATTAATTTTTGCCTGAATCAGATCAGCTATTTCTTGTTATTAAACAAGAAAAAAAGATAAATTATTAATTGCTAGCACTCTTCAGAAAGCATTGTACAACTTGCTTCATCTGAATTTGTCTGTCCCAGCTTTTAACTATTGGATTGTCTTAAACTTTTGTCCTTCAGACTTAGAAGTCCATTAGTAGTGTTGGTTCTGGTTTACTGTTTTACATACTCTGAGGAACACATCCCCTTCTTTGACAAAGGAAATGGACTGAGTTCCAAGTTCACGTTACAGATCAGTGGATTTGGTAGCCCTTCTTGATTTCTGGCTACTTATATTTTTTTTGTCGCTTAGCCCAGCACCATTCAATTTATAAGATATTTTCTTCACAAGTTGATACAAATTGTATTTAATTTAGTGCTTATCTTTCATTTTGAATAGCGGTGAGCAAGTCTATGTCACTGATGAAAAGGAAAGCTTTCAGGTCAAATTATTCTCATGTGTAATTTTGCTGTATATAGTAACTACACTTAGAATTCAAATTGTCCCCTGTCGCTTCAGACAGATTAGTATGTAGCACGTGCTGCCAACTGGAGATATTGTGGCTACATGAAACCCACTGTGGGTATGAGTAGAAGTTTAATGGGTGTATATATATGTAAAAGATGTGAAACTTGACTTTTCTGGGCAGGAAAATCAAGGTACTGCAGAGCAGCTGAAATGTAGCCTCGCAGTTTACTACCAAAACCAATAAATATACTTAAAAGGATATAACATGCTGTATGGTAGCAAGTAAAACACTTGGCCTGTACTCTGGCATTATGAATTGTATATTTTTCTAGTGTATTAACTTGATTATTGCACCTATAAACATGTACAATTAAGAATAATCACTAAAAGTGTTGGTTTTATCTACTAATATTAAGTGAAAATTAAAAGCATTCTGACTGAAACTCCTGTGCGGAAAAAAAACCCCAAACCACTACATCTGCAAAGACTTGAGCTTTTTTTTTGACGCAGACAAGACTGCAGTGATGACAGAATTTACTAAGTATAGCAGCAAATATACCATATGAAGTGCAGAAGTGCACACATTCAAGTGTTGACTTTACTGTAACAAGGAAGTCTTTCAAATACTAGGTGGAGATTTCAGTACTTGTGAGACTGATGGGAAGAAATATGCTATTGCTGCTATGAGCAATTGAGATTGGTTAAGTTCTCAGTTGTAGCAGCTCAGCTGTAGTATCCTTTCCATGAGGAAAGGACGTGCAATTACGAGGGATGGAGACCTGGGAACTACTAGACTCTCAGGTCGGATTCCCAGTGTACAGGCCCAAAGGCTGCAGAGAATTGCACAGTCTTTGGATGAGACGATAAGAGCAGTCGTTCGAGGGGAGCGCATCGAGAAAGAATTCAAAAGATTATGGATTACAGCAGGTGGTGATGTAGAAATAATGCCATCAATATGGGACCCAAAGGCAGTTACTGTAATAGCAGAGGTACTCTGCAGTGAGGAATTTGTCTCAGAATGGGAAGTACCCACTCCAAAAATTATCTTTCTAAGACCCTGTAACTGGAGAAAACAAGAATTTATAAACTGGACCAAACTGCTGTCCCAGGACTGTGAAAATTCCAACTTTGAGGAAGATAAAATTAGTAACAGCTGGATAGAGTTTTACAGAGGCATTCCTCACAGAAAGCTCATCACAGCATTGTAGTTAAGAGCTAATGTCAATCTCACAAGGGAATTTTTAGCAAGGGGCAGGCAAGATATCCAGATCAAATCATGTCGGCATTGTCAAGTAGAAATTGATATCTGCTCACACATAATTGTGCATTGTCCTGCAGTGCAGGATGCAAGAATTGTCTCATGGAAAAGACATTGGAAAAGAATAAGGTCTGAGATCTCACAATGCAATCTGGGACATGAAATATCACTCGATACAAGCTGCATTTTTTAGATTAAGCACAAAAGAAAGTCTTGGATCTTCCTCTCATTCAGATAGCTTAATGTTTCACTTTTTTCCTTTGTATTTATATTGAACAAGCAAAGGGTTGTACTGGTTAAGATCCAAGATATTTTTTCTCTAGTGAAAAGGAACATTTAAATTAAATCTATATTTGTTTCATACTACTTTGTTTTCTGTAAGTAATGTAGAGGAACTATTGGGGGATGAGAGGTACAGAAAATAGAATTTCTGTAATGATCAGTGAATGGAGAGTAATAAATATATTTTCAGATAGATGGAGAAGTTTAACCAAACCTCACAATTTAGTAACTGATTACAGTGTTTAAGACTACAGGTTTGCCCCCTCTATCCATTCCTTCTTCTCCCTTAAGAAGCTCTTCCTCTTTGTTTTGTTTTTTTTTGGTGGGTTTTTTTTTCATATTTGTTCTAATCCAAGATTAATCTTTTTTTATGTTGTATGCTGTGCAAAATTTCTCTCCTTCAAATCTTGCTTTAAGAGTCAGTATTTAGTTAATCTTCTGTGCATAAACATTATCAAATCAATAACATGACAGCCTTGATTCCCTGTTTCTTATGCTTTACTATTTCTGTTGGTCCAGGTTCAAAACATAATCAAGCCAAATTGTCAGGCTGAATAAGTAGTGGAGGTACACAGCACTTCAAACATCAAGGTATATTGATATTTCTTACCACATCTTAGAGCACTTAAGTTGGAAAGGGAAGGGGTTTATGTTTCTGGATTCCACAGAGAAATTGAACTAAATTCTGCTAGGCAAATCTTGACACAGTGCAGCACCAGACAACCTTTGAAACTAGACATCCTCATTTGCAAGCTCTTTTTGGGTACCTCATGTCTTAAGCAGTGACTACACAGATGACAATGAGCAACAAATAAGGACCAAACCAAACATTGGCTTAATTTGACTAAAATTAATGTTTAAGCTGAGGGAGGAAATCTATAGAGGATTCTGTGATGGAATCTAGTCTGCAGCTAGGTAGGCTAAATTAAGGCATATTTTCTGTTTAGGATAAGGAACTGCAACAAAAAGCTGAGGTTGGGTTAACAATATAAGATGTTTATTTAATAAATCCTTTAACAAGTTATTTGTATTGGCCAATACATATTTCCATGGCAACTTCATGAACAAGTGAAAATAAGATTTGCCCTCTTCAAGTAGAAGGCTAAGTAACAGAGGCTGAGTATCAGGAGTGTTTATGTTTTGCTGAGGCAAATTAATTTCTATTCTCCTGTTACCACCCTCTTTATATCTTGGCAGTGCAAAGTAATGCCTTAGATGTAATGCATCAGCAAAGAGCAGAATGTGGACTTGTTGGTCAAATGCAGAATACTTCATCAGTGCATCAATCAGAAACAATTTCGTGTAAAAAAGAAGGTATAAATTAGTTCTGCAAACAAGAAAGCTGCTTGAAAGCACCAAGACAAAGCCACGTTGTGGAGTATCTGCTCAGGATTCTTACATTACATCCCTGTAGAGTACCTTTAGAAAGCTTTTCAACGGCAGAAAGAAAAGCCTATTAATAAAAAAAGATGTGACACATACAGAGAAGTCACAAGAGGGGTTAAAGGGTCTTGCAATCCTTTTTTTTTTTTCCCCCAAGTTGCCACAGCCTGTGCTTATTCTATCATGCTGTTAAGATGCATGCAGCATATCAGTCATGGCATAACTACTTATTAAAAGATATGTGAAGGCTACTGTGTAGTTGGCTACTGTGTAAGCTGAGAAAATACTTTCCTGTAATTCTGTTTTCCTGATATTGCTGTCAGACGCCTTTTGAGCTGGTTTTTTTTTGGTTGGTTGATTTGTAGTTGTGGTTTTTGTGTGTGTTCTTTTCTTCTGGTGCACAAATAGAAAATTTATATCTCTATTTCACAGATTAAAACCAAGTGCTCCACAGAAATTAAAATAACATTTGCTTGAGGTTTGGAGCCTTTATATGCCTAAGTGCAAGGTTTTTTGCCACCATGATTTTAGAAATACACATTAAGGAAAAGTTCCCCATTACTCACAAATATGATGTCCAATTCTGAAATTGTCTACACTCATTCAGCCTAGTGAAGCATGACAGTATCTCATCACTTGCAGAGGAACTTATTTTCTACTAGAGATACGATCAATATTTTAGAGATAATTATTTGTGTTATTGTCATTGTGACAGTGAAATTAGTTTCCATAAGCACACAAAGTGCAGAACCATAGGAAGATTTAAATCAGATTTACAGAAACTTTGTATGTTATACAATTACGATCTCAAGATGTGGAAAATAAAATTAAAAACCCTAAAAAATCCATCTCCTTCTCACCGTCCTAGTATTTTATATCTCTTTCTGTGTGCACACGTATTTATAGATGTAAATAGGTAGGTATATAATTTCCTGCATGGTACAAGACTGCCATCTGCAGACTATACAATAAAAATATTTTAAAATGTTAGATAATTTGTAATATTTTTTTTAAAGCAAAGAAAACATTCTGACCTTTTTTTCCCTAATGTTTTGCTAATATCTCCTACAACCTCTAAAAAATAATTTTGTAGCTGATATCTCTACAGAAATCTCTGTCTTCAGGTTTTTAAAACATATAAATCCAAGTCAGCAAGCCCTATATTTACCTCTCTTACAAGTACATTTTGTACTTTCCTGTGTACAAAAATCTGCTTCTTCACAAAATGCATTAAAATCCTATTTCTATGCAATAGGAAAGTTTCAGATATGAGTTACTGATTACTACAAGATATTAAAAATAAAACTAAATATTCCAAATCATAGAGATAAACAATCCAATAATGTGGTAATTCCTGTAGACACATATGTCTAATCAAATAGTACAGGTCTCCAGATGTATATACAATAAATCCTTTTCTTGTAAAATAAACATTTACGTACATTATCTGTATTTGACAATTATTTTTATATAATGCATTTTCTTTCTTTTTGGGCATCATGAATCCAAACAGTTATTGCTATTTTCTATTAAAAAAACAACAACAACAAAACCACAAAAAATCCTCGGCTTGTATTTATTTTATTATATATGCTTTGAATCTTATTCATTGCAAAAAAAGAAAAAAACCAAGAAATGCATAATCTGAATAAATTTGATCATTTAAATTGACCTTTGATCATAGTTGCTTGCAGAACTCCTTCTGAAAGTAAAGAGGGTTCTGCATAAAAAAAAAGATAGTGAGATTCTGCACAGCAATCAGTTACAAATTTCTAATAAGAATCATTATGCTGCCCTGATAATAACTGCATTTAAGTTGAGTAATAATAAAATAATCAACAATGGATTGTTTTGTGTTGGTCTTCTTTTAATTCTCAGAACAAGAAAAAAAGCTGTGATACAGATGTTAATTATTATGGCTGCAATATTATATATGTTATGCAATATACAAGGAGGGTTTGGAAACCTGAGTTTCTACATCCTGAAGGTGGCAAAGGCAAACTCTACTTGCTCTCTTCAATTGCCGCCTTTGCTTCAGTCTTTAATAATCAGACCAGGTATCCTCAGGGTATCCAGAGATGGACAGCACAATAAATCCCTCATAATCCATCAGGAAACAGTTAAGGACCTGCTAAGCCACCTGGATACTCAGAAGTCTATGGACCCTAATGGGATCCAACCAAGAGTGAGAGAGCTGGCAGAGGAGCTTGCCAAGCCCCTCTCCATCATTTATCAGCAGTCCTGGTTAGCAGGGGAGGTCCCAGACAACTGGAGGCTTGTAAATGTGACACCCATCTACAAGAAAGGCTGG
>NW_010565027.1:0-14737 GCF_000687285.1 Phaethon lepturus
CACCCTACCCCCCCCCAGCTTTAACGTCAACCTTTAAAAACGCTGTTAACATACGTGTCACGTATTTACCCGCACTCCAGACGTTGGCATCGGCGCCAGCACTCATCGGGGGCTGCCCGGTTGCTGCCACTCGCTTCCCGAGTTACGCTGTGTTGCCATCCTCCTCTCACGATGGAGGGCTCTGGCTATGAAGGGCTTTGCGAGCAGCAGGGAGAGTTTGCACTCTGCTTTGCTGTTTGCTCTGAGTAAATTCTTGGAGCAGATTTACGGCTGCAGAGCTGGGTTTTGGCACTTGGCTGAGATGCCTGGAAGGATTGCCCTGAATGTTGCTCCATCAGCTCCCTGTCAGAGCTGGTTCACATGTGCAAATAAATCGATAACGCGCCCTGACTCCCATGTCACTGCTCTCACCCCCTCCAGGAATTCACCTCGCACGGCCAGGGCGCTGACTGACTTTTTGTAAGTGGCAGCAAGACACTACCTGTGTCACAGGCGACACTAACAAGCACACGCTTCACCTATTCGTACACGCTTACGTTTGGCGTAACCTTCCCGCTTCTTGAAACGAGAAAACGGCGCAGAGGGTGCGCAAGTGTCCTTACCTCAGTGCGTCCTTCTCACACCCCTGTGCCTCTCCCTGGTGCCTTGGCCTCTGCTGCCTTTCCTGGTGAGGCCTTGCTTCAACCCTGTGATTGCGTTTCAGTTACCATCCCAGGGCCCGCTGGGTACCTCAGCGGCACGTTGGGTTTGTAAAACTTAAGCCAGGCTGCCTGCAAAGATTACACGGATGGACAGAGCCAGGTCTTGGGAATGCTGCAGACAGCAGGATCCCAGGACCCGCCTGTCAAAGTAAGTTTAGGTACACACGAGGTCACAGCGGTTAAGTCTTCTCCAGATATAAACTTCGATCTGCCTGTACACCCGGCTTCTCATACGCTTTCCCATGGCATCAATTTATGGCCATGTTTCTTATGTTTTTCCTCGGCACCTGCTTTTGGCTGTTGTTTGGGCTGGTCCTCACCTTATCGACAGGAAGCAACCTGTCCATGTCAGATGGGCACTGGGCTAAATGGACCTCTGGTCCAAGCCAAGAGAGCAACTTGTCTGCAAGGGCCAGCTGTGCAGACCCCAAGACAGTGCCTTTCTCTGGAAGTTAAGCACTAGACAACACTTCTGCTCTGGAAAATGTCTTAAATCCCTGGGAAAAAAGAAGTCCCAGGCAATTGACACTGGTATTTCACTAAAACCGGGAAGGGCAAGGAGCCCGATGCACTGCTCTGCTGCTGAGCGAGGTTACACAGCACAGGCACGGAGCTGCAGGTGTGGGAGACCTGGTGGCACTCCATGCCCCCAGTTAGGTGCCCACCCTTGGGAAGGCCAGACCTCAGCTCAGAGAGACAAGTGGCCTTCCAGGGCACCCAGCTCTCTTCAGTGGTCACAGAGAACTTAAGGGACTTTGGAAAACTGGTTCACTCAATGCCCTGGAGTTTAGATGCCAGTTAGCTGCTAATTCGGGCAGACTAAATCCTACTTTTAAGCCAGTTTATTTTGAACTCCTGGACAATGTGGTAGGATTTGGTCCAGCCTATCCCAGCTGGCACTTCAGCTACTGGAGAGGAAAGTGACCCAAGATTCCCAACCGTGGGCTCGGGGAGTCCTTGCCCTGAAGCAAAGTCCCTAATGTTCGCGTGAAACTACTCCACTTCCTGCAGCCAAGAAGAAAGAGAGGTCTCTTTTACCTCTGAACCAGGGCTTCCTGTTTACCAAAAAGAAGAGATAGCGCTATTTTATCTTTCTTTCCAATCTTCCAGCTGCGGAAGGATGACTGCATGTATGTGACCCTCCTCAGCGCTGGCAGCGGCAGGAAGACAGAGGTTTCTTCTGGCCTCTCCCATGAAACTCCTGCCTGCCAATAACTCCAAGCCTCTTCACTGGTTCCTCTGCTGCTGCTCTGTTTTCCTCAGCAGCAGACACTTACGCGTTGTCTGTAAGGAGACCAGTGAAACTAAGCAGCCCGTACATGTCCTTGTGTCGTTCTATGGCAGAACTGAAACAGCAGCAATGAAAACCAAGTCAGCGGCCAACAGTACATCAACTTACCCTTGCAATATTAGCTTTTAAAGTGCAAAGAATAGGAGTATTTCAGATCAATAGCATAAATATTACTGAAACTAAGAATTTTCAGATGAGAATTGGCCACCACCACATACAAACATCTGAGTGAATTTTTGCAAGGTATCTATTAAAATCTTTGGAAGGGAAGTTAGCCGTAGCCTAAATTGAAATGCACTGAGTAAGTTGTCACGGGTGTGCTAAAAAAAGATAATAAAATGTTTGGACTGAAAAAATTGCTGAGAAAGGTAAGGAGGTGCAATTAAAGATTTTATCAGAACCATAATGTTCTTCTCTCTTGAATGCTTCAAAATGCAACCGATCTTTCGGCCCATGCAGATTTTTTTTAATTATAGTAATTAAAGATCCTGCTACAAATACGACTGCATGCCTCTTGTTCAGTTTTAAAACTGAGTTTTTCAGTAAAGTATTATGCATTCTGAATTCATGTACGTCAATATAAATTTGCAGCAGCTCCAAGGGAGTAGAATGACACCAGTTCATGCCAGAATAACTTTAAATCAAATCTGGTTCTTCGTATCACTGTTGGTTCATTGATCACTCCCTCTATTCTACAAACAGTACCTGAATCTCACTTGAAGTCTATACTTCAGCAGATTTCTTCCTGAATTTCTACCAGAATTCCCTCTCTTCTGCACACAAGATGCAAAACATGCAAGAAACAAGAATATGTGTGATATTTCCCTACTGCTCTCCTGGACAACAGAACAAACCCACAGCACTGAGACCTGCACAGGTCACATTGGTACTCAAATTCTTCAGTATGTGTTATTAACATTCACAGACAGTGGATTTAGATCAATGGTTCCAAAATTTTAGGGGTCAATGAGCCACTGTCCACTCCCAGAACTTCTTAAGTACCGACTACATGTTTTTCGTAAGGCTCCATCTACTCTCATCATCAAAGCTTCAGCTGAAAGCATTACAAAAATAATGTAAGGCCTAGATTTTGTGAGCCATTTCTATAGGCTCATTCTCTCTCTCTCCTTTCCAATGAGTATTTACCTGTCTAGGAAGATTTACCTATGTTCTAATGGCATAATAAAGACAATAATAAAAAATGTGGAGTAATACATATAATATGTGAGCTGTCTTGAATCCACAATCTTAAATCAGAGAGGTTTGTGGAAAGGGCATCTTTTGTCAGATGAGATGAGCAGTCTTTCAGCACAGAATGAATAACAGTCTGTTTTCCCAAGGAAGAACATTACTCCATTTTTTTTCTTATGCTACTGTAAAAAATCTGAGAGGGTGAATAAAATAGCAAAATAGTTTTGCACTTAGAGAATCAATGAATAGGCTGAGGGATTAATTAAAAAAACATACTAGTTTAGATGTGGGTCTATCTATATCATGAGGAGAAACAGCCTGTGAGTAGATGCACTTCCAGATCAATGTTGGAGGAGATAGCTGTTGAATAAATTCAAGGACAAACAAACCCACGCTGGTCACATTTCATGTCTACGTTCTTCATGTAGACTACAGTGATATAGAAAGACCAGAGAGAAAAGGAAAACATCATTCAGTGGGTAGAAAGCAAAGGCAGAATTAAATGGTCCAAAAAGAGCTTAAAGCACAGGAGTTGTGGGAAGCCTTCCCTGGTAACTGTAATCCTTGTTTAGGCTTGCCTACTGCAGGGCTTGATTCCCAGTGATGCTTTTTTTCATTGCAGTAGTTCCTGGTCAGCACACACTGACATAAGGTTGTATTTACTGATGGGTCTAGTTCCTGATTCCAGAATAGAAGAGCAGGTAGCCAGATAGTCTGGCTCTAAGACATTGTATGACCCCTAAATTTGTGCAATGTCTAATCTAGATGAAAGAATTAAAAGATACTTGCGTTATCAGTTTTGATTCAGTAAGTCTACTTTGACCAGCCTTGGCTTTCCCATTTAGAAGGAGTTCATCCAGTTTAAAGTTTACTTAAAAACAATTCAGGTAAATCACTCATTGCAATGTATGCTGAACTAGAATTAAATTGCCTTTAGTGTGGTGAGTTTGGATGATGTAACAAAACCTGATTGAAATCAATTTCTGTAGAAACGATTGAAGCTGGAATAATTTGCACCACAAAGAATGAGCGAAGCCTAATGAAAAATGCAAGTGGTATAAAAACCTATATACAGGGCTTTGAGCTTTAATTTGCACCTTCTCTCGGCTCTCAAACATGTGAATTACATCAGATCATAGTCTCTTACAGTTACACATTGTCATGTGTCTGTAACAATGTCTAAAGACTCATCCCTGTTCTACAGTAAATAATCAGGCAAAGGATGTGTTCTGGTACTGAGTCCGTTCAAGAGGTGAAACTGAGGTGAAATCTCAATAAAGGCATGTCAGGCTGCAGTTTTCACATGTCCTTATTAGGTCCATCATTGTCTTTAGCTGGATCTACAAGCCATGCAAAAATACTAGAGCACCTTACCTTCCTAATCCACTGCAAAAAGCATATCTGCAGTTGACAATAACAAATACTTATGTTTATCTTCTCCCAATAAACAATATGAAATTAGCTAACTCATAGAAAGAAGTACTATTATTCTTTTAATTTCTTGTTAATAATGTTTTGTAGGAAAAGTACTAGTGGATTTTAATTTTCACCACTTACACGCCATTTCTGAATTTTTGCCCGGCTCTTCTTAAAATATTAAATTAAGTTTGGACTGAAAATTTTAGGATGGATGGGTATTTTATAAAGAGAAAGCAAAACCAAAATTAGGTACTCAACAAAAGCACAAGGAGGCCCCTGAAGATGACCTTGTTGCCATCTGCACATTTTTGTCATAACTTGCTGATCCATTCATATCATAAAAGAGGTTATCCCCAAGAATTTGTCAGGATAACAACCTGTCTTTTAAAGGAGCGTACCATCAGAGCCGTAGATCTGGGAACTGCAGGTCCAAACACCATCGATCGTATGGTAGGGGCAATAGGAGTTTATATTTGTCTGGATAAAGCTTAGGCAAGCTTTCATGTTGAATCCTTTCACCTTGCTCCTCCCTCTCCTTTTCCCTTTTGCAAGAAAAAAAAAAAAGTTACTCATTTTGCCTGGAGACAGCCTGATACTGTTCATTATTCTTACAACAGCTAACCTTTCTTCATTGCTGTTTAGTTTGATGGAGGGCCACTTTTTGGTTTTGTTTCAAAGCTTTTTCACTGTTTCAGTTTCCTGATGGTTTCCAGTCATGTCTGAAAAAATGGCCAGACTGGGCCAAACCAAAGAGCTGTTCAGCCCAGCACCAGTTGGAGTTGCCTGCAGAAAGCTACATGAACAGGACAAACGTACGGTGACATTTCGTACCTGTTCCAGCTCGCAGCAGTCTGCCCCTCAACAACATGCTGGGACGGATGTGGTGTCCTCACAGGTTATAGAATTCGAGTAATTTTTCTTCCATTGATTTGTCCAGTAGCTGTGACGAGCCCATGTAAGGCTTTGGCACCCATCAAGTCCTGCAACGTTCCAAAGTTCAGTTACCCGCCTGACTAAAAAGCACCTCTTTTTATTTGTTCTGGTCTTTTTACCTGCCCGTTTCTCTTGGTTTCTTCTAGTTCTTCTGCTTTGTCAAAGAGGGAATAATTATTCTCTAGTCCCTCTCTCTACACTGCTGGTAGTTTTAAGACTCATTGTCAAATCTCCCTCTGCTCCTCTTGTTCCACTCTGAAGAGTCACGGACTTCTTTTAATCATTCACTGTGTATCGTTTGCTTCAGCTTTCCCTTTGAACCTTTTCTTGTTCTTTTTAGCATGAGATAAACTGGAGCTGCAGACAATATTCAAGATGTGAAGTTCACCATAAATTTCCTGCACAGTATGCTGATGTTTTCCTCTCTGTTCTTTCCTTAATAATTCCTAACATCATACGTTATACTCTCTTTCCTCCTCCATCACTGAGCACTGGGCTGACAACTTCATAAAACTGTGTGTTGTAACTCTGGGATCTCTTCCACCCAAGCACTAGGACGTCTCTCTTCACCACTTCTCTCTCTGCATGCAAAGTTAGGATTGCTTTGACTGGGATGCATTCCTTTGCTGCTCTCAGCATTGATTTTTTTCTGCCATTTTAACCCAATAACTCATAGCTGAAATCCTTTTCCCAGCTGACTTTCATTTTTGCTACCTAGAATAACTTACTATCAGGAAACTCACCTCAAGCTATGCTTCTTTTTCCGGATAACTTCTATGTCAAACAACCCAAGCCCAGGGGCAGATTTCTGGGACTTCACTGGTGACTCCCCTCTCCTCCCTCCTCCCAAAAAACTCCAGTAGAGGTGTGAGATATTTTTTTCTACAAAAACTATACTAATTTTTCCTCATTACATCACATACGTTCATGCACCTGCTAATGACATTACATATTAGAGTTTCTACCAATTTGTTCAGTATTTCTGCAACTCTTCATGGTCAATTCAGGTCAGATATCAAAACATAAACATAAAACATTTGCTGTGATAATTTGTTTGGTTTTAAAAGCTGGGCCTTTCCAAATTTCATTAGTTTCCTTACAGTTAATGTAGCGTTAGAAAAATTCAGCAGCAAAACTTTGTCATTCACAAAATAAATGATGGCATTCTATATTGATTAGTTTGTGGTTTTGTTTTAAAAGAGGAAAGTAGATAAGCCAGATCAACAACACAAAGTTGCTAATCACAATGCCATGAATAAATTATGAGATAAACAATCATTTTCTGGCAAAATGACCATGATTTTTACTCTACATAGCAAACAAACCAACCTGTTTAAAATATTTCTGCTCCTGCATGAGACTCGTATTGCATTTCTCCCCGTGATTTCTGAATAGCAATCTGATAGTTTTGTTTCCAGTCCAACCATGAATTTCTTAGTGAACTGTTTTTGCTGGAAAAGGAAAGGTAATTCAGCAAAGGTAAATGTTCAATGTTCGCAAACATTTTTTTTTCCAATCAGAGCATTGGATGTCTCCACCTTCAGAAGCAGTCACCCGCCTCCATGCGTGGAACACTGAGGAGCATTCGGGGTGCTCCGTCGGCGCCGGTAAAGCAGACACAGAGCAACCACGGGGCTGCTCTCAAACTCCTCCGGCGCTGGGGGGCTCATGGCTGCCTGTCCCCCCGGGCAGGAGGCACTGGTGGTGTCAGGGGGAGGCGAGGGGCTGGTTCAGCGCCTGTTCCCCGCCTGTCACGGTGTTCATGGGAGCTTGTGTCAGCATCGCAAACAGGACGTTTCCTTAGGGCTGCTCTAACGGGGACAAACTGCTCCCACCCGGCCCAGCATCTCCGGAGAAGGGACGTTTAGAAGCATTTGTTTCCCTGCTGGTATGTATACCAGCTTCAGCTCTGGCACAGCCTGGGGATCTGACAAGAAGAATGATGATACCGAGCAAGCGAAAGGGTGCAAGAGAGCCAGCGTGGGTGGTACGCAGGGTTTGCGTCGCCTGCTTTGGAATAAAGCCGGCACATGAAGTAGTCACTGTAACAACACTCAGCCTTTGTGCTTTTCTGCTTTTCTTTAGCTGATGCTGTCTCCAGATTAGCATTTTTGGACAGGGACTAGCTCTGGAAACACAACAGGGCACAAAGCACACTCTATTTCAGACGCTGTCGTTTCCCCAGGACCAGCAGCAGCCTGTGCTTCGGTCTGAACCTTTCTGACAGCGTTATGTCAGTTCCCCTCCATGCTCATCTTGCTATGGTTTCTGTCCTTTCTTCAAGTGTCTTGAGCATTGCTCCAAGCCACCCATTTGATGCTATAACATAGCATTCAGAAAGAGAAAATAGCATTGATTCAAGGCAAGGGAGGGAGCCAGTTTTGCATTTTTATGTAACCCCGTGGAGCTCCGTAGTTATTTAGTTGCATTGAATAATTCAGAGGGGAGGTTGTCTGAAACGCAACAGCCTCTTTGTTTCCTGTGAAAGGTGATGCATGCTCGTAGGGCTTCAGACATCTATCCAGCACAGACTTTTTTAGAAATAACATGCATTTATACAGTCAGAGACTAGCTCACAGCACCCCTCCAGGCCCTCTGCCAAATCTTCTCATTTTTCACATTATAAGGCCAAATCCCGTTCGCAGTTTTGTCAGCATGACGGTATTGCTTTCAGCAGAGTCACCCCAGCGTCACGCTGGTGCAAATGGGTTTGCTATAATCGCCGGTGTTTCCCCAGCCCGGCACACGCCACCCTAAACCTTCTCCCCAGCCTGGCCAGCAGCGCTGCCCTCCCTGCTGACCTGGCACGCAAGCTGATGCGCAGACACCAAACCACAAACACCCGTCCCCAGCTCCGATTCGTCCCCAGGTGAGCACCAAGACACCTGTGAGAGCTGCTGCCCACCCCTGAGCCCTCACACCAGACTCAGCAGAAACCTCCCTGCCGACCTGCACCCCAGGCAGATGCCCCGGCCACCTCCGCTCAGGCTAATTTTCCTGCACCTCCTCCCACAAGAAACCTGCCTGCCACCACTGCACGGCAAGGGGGATGACCCTCCTTGGGGACCTTTCTTCCTCTCGCCAGTCTTCCCCATTTCCATGCTGCTTACCCTTTTCCCTTGGAAATTAGGCATCATCCTAAGGAATAAAAACTGTTTAAAAACCTGTAGAGCATACCTGGTTTCCTCAGAGAGTTGCAGCTAAAAAGGAAGAGGGCAGTGACGTGGAATGACATGGGCATCCTCCTCCTGGGGACTCCTCTGCCGGCGTTTGACACGGCCCCGGGCAGAGGGATGCTGCTGCATCTGCACAAACTGCTGCAGTGAAGGCTCGGAGTTTCCGTCAGGCTGCTGGATGAAATCACAGCTTCCTTGCTGGTATGCTCTGGCTCCTTTTCAGCTTCACACAAGCAGCCTGTCCTGCAGAGGTTTGGAATCGGGAGGTTGCTTTGGTTTGTTATTCTTTGAGTTGGTTGTGCTACTGTGTCTGCAGTGCTGCTGGAGAAAAAAATAAAGGAAGGGGAAGAAAGACACAAAGAAACTCGTGCAGGCTTTTACTGTCAGTGGTGCAGGAGGATGAGTAAATAACACAGACAGCTAAAAAGATTGTGCTAAGTGGTGCAAGAGGCTAAAAGCTTTCCAATATGCCATTCCATTGTGTTTGCTTGAGTATTGTATAGGCATATAAAAAGGGAACAGTTCAGCCTTAAGGCCACATTCATGAGCTGAGATGACTGTGTGAAGAACTCAAAACTCCGTCCTGTTCTGCCAAAAAAAATTTCAATGAGCAAATCTGAGCTGCTTTTTAAAAAAATGTTTCTGGTCTCCAGTTGATGTTATTCCTCTAAGCACAGCATTAAAAAAAAAAAGGGTGATCAAACCATGCAATTCAAAATCTGCACATACATCTCTGAGCCTGCAATTTCAGATGTCTCTGAACTTCCATCTGCAAGGACAGCAAGGCCAGGGTTCCCTTATTCTAGTCACAATAAAGAAATTACATTTGTTCTAAAATTTAATTGCTTGATCTAAACGAGTGATCCCAACTGCATAGGCACCAACTCTCTCACGGCTAACCCTGGAGTGCTGGTTTCAGCTAAATGGGAGGAGATCCAGAGCCACAGACCCTTTAAGACAGCGATCTGCCTTTGCACTGTGAACGTACGGGCAGCAGCCGGGTGCCACAAGCACAGCTAGAACTGAGAAGTCGCTAACTCTCGATGCACCTCCCTGAGCACCTCCCTGAGCTGCCAACGTAGTATTTGTGTTTCTCATGAAGAATCGATGGTTTAGACTGCTGCTTTGAGCTTCCCTGCCACATATCACCATGCCAATTTACCCATTAGTCTTAATAAGCTGCATTATCTTTATGGCATCTCCTGTCAGTACAATATGGTCTTGGGATTTGCCTCAAATATTTGCTGGGCATGTTTGCTTTTTACTCTCTGCGCAGTCACAGCTACATCTCAGGGCACAGTTTCGCTAACCCCAGGTGCTGGAAAGGGAGTTGCTCATGCTTGTCTGATCTTGCAGTCAGCTGGATCAGCTCGCTGACCCAGCTGAAAAACAATCTGCTATTTTTCTAGGGCAAGTTTTCAACCAGATCAGCTTTCTTTCTGACCTGTTTGATGGCATAGTGGCGAGTACTGTGCCAACAGAAGCGAGGAGGGGGACATGCATCTGTAAGATGAAGGGCAGCGCCGTCCGTTTTCATTACAGTCTGCCTGTCAGTCCCTCAAGACTCACCAGGAAAGCAAAGTTTACCACACATTCACTGAACAAAGCAGGTGCTGGCTGAGCACAGTGGTGTTGTGCTTGGGTCTGCATTTATAGCCACCAGACCTACAAACCTCAGGTAATGTCTGTGCAAGGAGCAGCTCGTGTGAAGGAGGAAAATACAGATCATCACCCATGCAATGTTGTATGTAATCACTATTTATTTAATTTGACTTCTCAATTTTGGCAAGCTCTTGGAAATTCTCCAGATGTAAAAGTCCTTCCTATTCTTATACCAAAAGAAAGCTGCTTCTCAGTTTCAAGGAGACAAAACCTGGCACAGGAGGCTATGAAATACTATAGCGGAATTTTCTGTCTGACACAGAAACCTAAAACAATTCCTGCGTTAGTGCTGTAGCATATCCATGTCATAAGATGACCAGGAAATCCGTTTGTACATCTGCCTGGGCATTTATAAAAATGGTGATGGCTCTTTAGAGTTTTGCTTTGAAGTCGGACATCTGCAATAGGCAGATGAGGCTTGAGGCTTGTCTCATGTAACTTCTTGCCTCAATAAATTAGACATGCAGTCTAAAATAAAATTCTTATATGGTCAGTAGGGAGAGATAGGAACCTCCAGAGACAAATCAGTCCATCCTAACATAAGTATGCTGTGGAAGTGGGCTGAACTGGCCCCTGAAAATGCCCTTCTCCCTCTCTCTCCACTGTTGATAGAAGAAGCCAAGGCAACTGCCTTAAACAGCAGAAGGAAAGGAACTCCCCTGGGCTCACTAAAGGACTGATATGAACCAAAGAAAACATGGATTCATGAGGATGAGGTAGGCTGTGAGGGTAATCTAGAGCTGTGTGCATCAGATGCTGTCTAAGCTATGCAGAGGTCTGTCAGAAACCTATGCAAGCCTATTTTCTTCTAACTTCTTGAGCTATCGATGGCCTATGGAACGGGAAACCAGAGCATCTATAGGGTTGGAGATGTGGTACAGGATATACTTAGGCCACCGCCCTGGAGGTCCCAGGGTCCATGCAGTTGTAGTGGGGCGGGAAGGGGGGTCTCCTCTCTCAGCTAAGTGACTATTGTGGGCAGAGGAACTACATGCTGAGCAGGAGTGCGGACGTCCAAAGAAACCAGGGCAGAGTTTAAGTCCTACTCACCCTGAGGGGTGCCCAACATACTGGGAGACAAGCACAACCATCTGATGAAGGTCCAGAGGTCTGCAGCACCTTAAAGTCTGGAAATGCTCTTCTGGCAGACAGCGAGAGCGTCAGGCTTTCAAGTCCATATGCACGTTGTACAAAGTCAATTTGTCATTTGCTGGCTCCAGCCCAGGTAGGGCATAAATCTTACCATAAGTATAATTTTAAACACACACTTCTGCTCAGACCAGATTGCAAGTATGTGTAATTTGGGAACAGAAAAAACCTAAATGCTGCATGCAGTCAGCACTGAAACGGTACCGTTTCCACGGCCTGTGTGTGTCACAGCTGACGGCAATGGAGCCCGAGTGATGGAAATGGCTTCCTCCAGGCAGAGCAGGTCTGTTGCTATGCTATTTCCGAGCCCTCTGCTTACTTCTCTTACTGGAAATGACTTACGTTTGTTTCTAAATCTGTCTCTATTGATTAGCACTTAGTAAGTGGCTGCGTGGCTTAATATAATGCTTATAGCTCTCACTCCTTTTGTTATTCCTGATGCACAGAAGACTGTTCTTTCTTTTTTTAGTTGCAGGATGTTCTCGTTAGCTCAGTTTAGCACTGAGCATGCTTCGCAGCGCAGGGTATTTGGGGTTTTCTTTTCAAGTATTTTACACTGGCAACAAGTAGAAAACAAAGTGCATATTACTCATTTTGAATGAAGCTATGACTATCTATCAAAGCATTAATGAAGTATAAAATATTACATAGCTTATCAATTTTTATTGCACTAGGTATTTTGTTGGTTATCTTTATTACAGAAAATGCTTGGTTTTCCCACAAGTACATTCATTACTCTTACAAACAGTTTTGGTTTACACTGCTTGTGAGTCTACGCTTTGACTGAAAAGTAAAGTTGATCTTTTATCAGATGAGTCCGTTAATATTTGCCTTTAAATGCATTCATCACAAATATCACATTATACAATTACCATTACCTGACAAGCTGCTGGATTCTCTCTGTACTGATTTCCTGACTGTGGCATTACACTTTCTGTGATTATATCTCTAAATAACTTTTACTTTCCTCACTCATTCCAGATCCTTTCCCGAGGAAAACTTGGTATCAGATGTCAATTATTCGTTACAGAAATTTATTCCGGCACTTTCTTCAGCACTTTCTACTAATTTTCATCCTGGTAAGAGAGTTAGTTGAAAAACAAGTAAAATTATATGTGGTTACACAAACGGTCAAAATAATTCTCATCAATTTTTGTTGTATATGTTCAGTCGGATGCTCAGCAAGACGGTAACAATAGCTCCAGTGTACGTCAGTGGAAAAAGAGTATATGGACTATTATTGTATGCAGTGTGCCCAGTCATGTGACATTCGTGTCCTAGCCCTTTCCACACCAGCTCTCTAACTTCTGCATCACCACAGACCAGTATAAGTTATGGTTCTCCAGGGTTTGTTGGGGAAGAGGATCAAACAGATGGTTTAAGTTCCTGTTGAGGTTTCTTGGGGAGCTCATCTACCTGCATCTCCCACGGGTGCTGCTGCACCATCTACCTCTGTCTCCCGGCCACAAGCCACCATCTGAGCAATACTGCCAAGGGGAAAACAGAAGTTGCCAAGTGGCCACCAATGTGCTCCTTTTCAAACTGTGGTGCAGTAGTGCCAATCTCCTGATGGGACACAGACACACTCATTTCCCCATCCAGCAGTTCTGCAGTTGCTATTCTTCTTTTTGGGACCCAGGAACGTCAGTGTACCGTCAGAGTCTGGAACTAAAAGAGCTGGCAAAGAGCTGTTTCAGGTGCAGCATGGAGACATCCCATCAGGCTGCCACTCTGGAGGCATCTGACAACAACATCACGAATTTGGGGAGACATCTTTGAGTCTCTGGCTCTCCCCACACACTTCTGGCATGTCCTGAAATCAACTCGGTTATCTCTCAGCTATTCATGACCAGCAGGAAATGAAAGCTGATCACTCACCTTCATCTCTCTTCTGAGAAAAGGACTTTAAACTGCTGCTGGCCCTGGGGGACTGAGTGGAGTAGCCCAGCAGATAATAGTACTACTCCATCCTCTCCCACTGTACAGCAGGGCTCCTGTTTGAAAACCTACAAGAAGCTACAGCTTCAGGTAGCTAGGACTATAGTCACCGTGACTATAGACAGAACTGGTAAGAACACTGTGGATCCAGGAGGAAGACCCTTGCATCTGGAATAATGCCTTTAGAGTGCATAAGTGAGGTCAGTTTTGCTTACGCTGATGCTGACTTCCCAGTTAAGTTCTTGAATACTTCTTTTTCACAAGGCAATGCTGGAGACCAGAGGCTCTCCCCTGTGCGTACCAGCTGCTTTAACACACCCTACTCGTACTGAACACACTCAGGAAATCATGCTCTAACACTTTGGATGTCACAAGAAGTGTTACCTCAGTAGGACTAATGCTGTCCCGGCCAGTGACAGCAATGCTAGGCCCTTTAAGAAAGCTAGATGTCTGTTTCTGGTAACACAAAATCTCTAAGAGATGGACAAGGAAGATTACAAAAATTAGAAGATAATACTAACGTAGACAGCTAATGCTGATTTAGCTGCAACATGCAACAATTTTTAGTCATCCTTCAAAGGATGCTAATCTTTATCTTGGCAGGCTGATAAACAAAACCACAATCACAGGATACACAAATGACTCATCCCGGAGGGCTCCGCTTCTTCAGTGCCAGTATGATGTTCCACCTAAAACACATAAATGCAGAACGTCATTTAAGAGCCAGGAAAGGCTGGGGGTGGTATCCTCGGCTGTTTGCTCCACTGCTCTCGCAACAGCCTCCCTCCCGACTCTGCGTACAGTGTAACAGCTCCTATATCCTGCTCGTAGGACTGTGAGAGAAAGACAACGCAACTCAGTCACAGAGGGAGGCTATTTATTGCGATAAAAGGGCTGGAATCAAATCATGCACGCACTCTCACGGAGATATCCATTTTGAAAGGAGATGTTAAGAAAGTTCCCTTCCTTAACTTACACACTCACGGAGATATCCATTTTGAATGGAGATGTTAAGAAAGTTCCCTTCCTTAACTTCGCCTTGACCTAAAATAAAAACAAACAGCAACCCACATCCCTAATCTTAACATTTAAGCACTTTACAATGAGAGAGAGACATTTTTGTCTCATTTCATTCTAGTTTTGGTTGCGCTTTTTATTACTACAATGGAAGGAAGGTTGGTCTTGTGATTATAGTCACAGGCTACGACTCAGGAGATCAATGTTCAGCTTTTCAAAATTTTCCTCAGTAGCTTTGGTCTCTGTTTGCCCTAGGAAAG
>NW_010565027.1:14750-17569 GCF_000687285.1 Phaethon lepturus
AAAGAGTGAGTGACGTGCTTCCTTAGCTTACAGGATTGTAAGAACTTTTAAGATGCAAAAAAATGCTTTCAAGGTCTCTGTCTACAATGTCAAGTCTTTAATGTGGCAGGGCCCTTGATTTCACAAGCAAGTTTTCACAAACCAACCCCTTTGGTCTGAAAAGGCAGGCCTATAACACAGAAATGAAAGGCAGAAATGTGTGTGTCAGTGATCCAAGGGAAAGGGAAAGCCTGTTGTTCTTTGACTGCAGCACAGATGTTCCAGGAGAGTTAGTCGGTGGAAACCTCATCAGTGATTCCACCATCAAAATAGTTCTCAGAGCTGATGAAGACAGGCCATGCTGTGATCAACACTAGGGAAATGTAGTTTGTACACAGGACCTATCCAGAAGCTCTCTGGAGTCAGCATGGTGTAATATCATTGCCTGTTATTAATCTGATCAGTCAAGCCAAGACCTGCCATGTATTTGGAGACACGTTTCCCATGGGAACACTGCATCGTGTCCTCTTCCCTGGACGTTATCTGTCCTTCATGCCTAGAAGAAGACTGAATCAGGGTTAGGCTCTAACTTCACTACATGCCCTTGCCCTCCAAGGCTCGGATCACAGACTTACACAGAAACATACACCATCATGCAGGATCCCCTCTCGTCCATCCCTGCCTGGTCCCCTGCTGTAGGCGCACTGAGTCTCCACTGCTATCGAACAGCGATTTCACATGAAAAAGGTGGGTCTGGTGCACAAACCTTAACTACAGCTGATGTGATAGGAGAAGCCTACACAAAACAAACATTTAAAATTAGGGACCCAACAGTCTGGGTTTTTTCCTGCTTTCTGTAATATTCCTCCGTTGTTGGCCAAATTGAATACGTCTTTGATTCGTTCTTTCAATAGAGCTGCAAAACGTCAGGAACACCTTTGCTGTAAAAAATGCTGGGTTTAAAGTCTGGTGATCGGATCAAATTTTGGGTAGCTAGGTCTAGTTACATTTCCAGCAGAAAATTTGACTAAATGAATGCTCTGTATGCATCTAAGTCACTGTGGCTGCCCACCTTGCAAGCGAGCTTGGGGTAAGCATTCAATGACATACTGATTGACACATGGCTCAACTATGAGATGCCATTTTCAGGTCACGGCCATGTAAATACAAAAATGCCAGTTCCCAGATATATTACAGGCTGAGCTTTTCCGTAGCAATGTGACATGGAAACACCAAGTAGTTTTACTCACGCAATCTTGTCAATCTATTAACATTAGCACTGCGGTACTGCCTAAAGGCTAGCACGTTCAGGGTCCCATTGTGCCTGGTGTGGTACAAACAAATGACATCCTTCCTTAAAGCAGGTTGCAATGTTTGGAGGCAGGGGAGATCTTGCTGCATTTATTGCGGGATTACACGCTCCGTCTGACAATGCTCACCGCTTTGTGGGAAGTTTGCAAGGAGAGAAATAGACACAGCAAGCTAAAGCAGAAAGGGCTGCTGCTTATAAAAGCGTTGCCAGTCAGAAAGGAGTCAGCCCTGAGAGTGAATTCTGGCTGCCTCGAGCTGTTGGAAACTTCTGACAGGGCAGGCAGCAGCAGGAAATAAAAAAGCACATTGAATAAATCACTTGATGCTCTGATTAAGAGGCATGGGACTGTGTATCATGTGATAGCTAAAGCCATAAGCTCCAGCCTTGAAGATATTATTTGGTACATGAGCAGTCTGAATGGGCAGATGGTATTCATGAGCAGGATTACTATTTCTAGCAAAACAGGTCAAACCAAGTCACTTAGAAACAGAATTAAAATTTAAAGATCGTTATCTCTGAAGGTATATGATTTTTTAAAGAGAGCTAATGAATGGGGCTGATTATAATTGCATCATTTTAAACAACAAAATCTTTCTGTGTAATAGAGAAAAGCCTTGCCTTTGTTTCCTTTCTGTCAGCTAGATACACACGCATTTTCCAGCATGAAATTTGCCTCCAAATAGGAATGGATCAGCTGGCTGGTACTGACCAAAAGTATTCATTTTCCTCAACTACCCAACAAGGCCACAGGCTGAGTGACATCGTGCCCTGAGTAAATGCGACCGCTACAGATGAAGCGTGGCTCACTCACAGCAATGCCAGCCTTCCAGAGCAGCTCCCAGCCTCACCTCCCCACGGCACTGCTGTAAGCAGGCTCCTCCGTGGGTGGCCGACTGCCCTGAGCCCGGGGCTAAGGCAGGTCGCACAGGCAGCTCCGGGTGCAGACCCTCTGCCCCGCCAAGGCACGGCATCGTTAAAATCAGCCGTGCGGCAGAGGTGCGAGACCGGCGTAGGGCTCGCCTCACTTCTCACGGCAACAAGGGGACAACTTTGCTACCTCCGGTTGTTGGCTAGGCTGGAGCAGAGGGTCGGAGGAGCCGCTTTTGCGAACACAGGTTCCAGCAGCCTCTCCGAAACCCCTGAGGGAGGGGAGACCCCAGGGTAACGGCAAGAGCCAGGCAGCTGCTTACATTCTGGGCGCTGGTGTCCCAGCCGGTGCAAAGTCCCCGCAAAGGACTGGATGGTGCTTTGGGAAGGGCCTCGGGGAAGGAGGCATCCTTCTGCCTTCTCTACGTGAGCATCAGCCCTCTGGGACCACTTCTCACAGACCCATCCCCAGCAGTTTTCTTTGCCATAAGACCCTCCAAACCCCAGCACGGTAGCGGAGTACTAGCAGGAAAACAGTATCTTGGTTGATTTTAATGGACACCAAACACCTGGGAATTTGAAGTGCTCTGCTTTGTCTTCCGGAGCCAGGGTGAATGAGACCCTGCCCTGCTCCCCGCTGCGTGGCTCAGGGCCTCTTCAG
>NW_010565028.1:0-1357 GCF_000687285.1 Phaethon lepturus
CCGTGTGGGGCCGCTGCGGGGGTCCGGGGCCGAGGGAGGTGTTAGAACCAGAGCTGGTCACAAAGGGCCGCGCGTGGCCCCGGGGGGGGGGAATATTTCCCTTTTCTGCCCCCTTTTTTCACTTTTCCTCCCAAAAAATCTCGGGGAGATTTCCCAAAATCTTTTTTGGGAGAAATCCCCCAAAATTTTTCCCTAAGCAAAAAACGCTCAGGGGAAAAGCAAATTTACAAACAACTCCCCCATTTTCCTTGAAAATTCCACCTCCTGCCCTTTTTCCCTGCCCTTTCCATGGGGAAATGCCCCCAACCCCTTTGGATGGGAATTGGGAAGTTTGTCACCAGCTCTGGGGAAAACGCTGCAACCGCCGCCGGCGCCGGGCGGGATTCGGAGAAGAATCCGGGGTGTCCCCCCCCGCACCGCCGGGCACAGTTTGGGGCTGTTTCGGGGATTTCGAACGCCCGAAGTGGCGAAAATCCATCCCTGCCCGCCTCGCCGCGTCGGTCGCCACGGGCTCCAGCCGAAGGTTTGCTCTGGTTTCCCTTTCCCCTTCTCACGTCGTTTTCGCCCGCCTTCCCTTCTTCCCCTCTCGCTTCGCTTTCCTTTCCCATTTTTTCCCTTTTCTCTTTTTTTTTCCCACAAAAAAACTCAACCAGACCCATAAACTGAGCGTTACGTTTTCACTACCTCCATCACCCTTCCCTGCCCAAAGCCAGAAGCCATGCTCGGGATGTAAGAGGGCCTTTCCCCCTTTATTTTTTCCTTTTCTCCGGAGATTTTCCCTCCTCTGTGTGTCCTTCTCCCCCCTCCTCCTCTCGCTCCCATCTTTCACTCGTATTTTACCTGGCTGCTGTAACTGTAAATAGCGAGTTTCAGTAGGTTAGCGATGGTAACAGTACAGAAAACTGTTTTTTGGGTTTGTTTGGGTTGGTTTGGGGTTTTTTGGGGGTTTTTTTTTGTTTGTTTTCGTTGTTGCTGTTGTATTGATATGAAATGAGATTATATTTTTGTCAGAGTATATTGTAATAATACCGACTTCGGACATGGCCGAATTGTACAGCTGGTTCTTGTTTAACCCTCCTGGCTCTTCCAGCCCTCCCTGATCCCCAATTTTCCGGCTCGCAGCCCCGGACCCTGCCAGGCTCCCGGCCGGGCTGACTTGCGGGGTGCTTTTCTGCAGAGGGTCCCCGAAGCGCTGGCGTGTCACCCGTGGGTCCAGAGAGGTCGGCGACCCCCGGCAGTATCTTTGAGGGAGCCTTGGGAATAGGGAGGTACCTGGTAGCACCGGGATGCTCCGGCTCTCCGCGACGCTCCCGGCAGGAATGGGGGACCCCGGAGGAGCGGACGGGGTCGTCCCAGC
>NW_010565029.1:0-2785 GCF_000687285.1 Phaethon lepturus
GCGTGCCCACACCGGTCAGCTCCTGGAGGGCGAGGGCTGGGGGTCTCAGAAGCCCCTCGACTGCAGGTTAATACGAAGGAGTCAAAGCGGCAGCGACTACTGTTGGAAACGAAAGGTCAGCAGCAAAATGGCAAATGGAGACTTCCTGCCATCTGTTGAAAATCCCCGGTCCCCCTCCGCTGCAGGGACTGATCTTAAGTGCGTGTATTCTGAAATAAGTAAATCTGTCACATGGAAGCGCGATGTGAAGAGCCATACAGCAAAAGAAGACAGATGCGCAGGAGCCCAGGAAAGAGCGCTGCTGCAAACAAAGATAAGACTCACAATCTCTGAAGAAAAAAGAAAAATGGGTCCTGGGCATAGTAGATCGCAGCCGGGCGAAGGTGCTGTTAATCTCCTTGAGGACTGAAGCGAGAGCAGCCGAGCAGGCACCGCGGGGCCTGAGTTTACCTTTACGGCAGTCGTCGAAGTATTTCTTTTTATATATTCACTTTGAGGGTTGGCCATTTTTATTGTTATCTCAAAGGCCGATATTTATTCCTCTGCATGGTTTGGGCTCTGTATATGTTCCGCAGGGTTTTGCACCCAACGTTAGCATTAAAATCCAACTTGTAATTTTTAATTAAAAAAAAAAAGAAAATGTCTGCGTGACATGGAATCACTCGGTGCGTGCCGCTGCTGGGGGACCTCAGAGGTGGTGTATGCGTGGCAGCGAAGCACTACTAACCTGGTTTTTCTTTGTGACTCATTCCTAAGAAGGACTGATCTGTCAGACCCAGCTCTTGTCTGTTAAGATCTGTTCTAGAAGTGCGTTATTTTTTATTTAGTTGGGGGACGAAGTAGAGGGAGAGTTTCTTTTTTTCAGTAGTGCCATCAACACCGGTGATTTTCAACTTAACATTTCAATTGTTAATTGTCTTCTATTAAGCTTTGTCTTTAGCATAATGAGCTTTAGATCTGTGATTTATTTATGTTCTTGTATAAAGTTGCCTTTATGCCTGCTTTCTAGAGAACGCTTCCAGGTGGCTGCTGTGGCAGATCGCCCCAGCTTGGCTGCTGAAATTGCCCATGAAGTCGTTGCCAGTGACTCCTCTCTGGTCGCAGAATCGCCGCCTCCTTAATTTTCAAATACCCATTCCTTGCCCGGAGATGATTTGTATCCCCTGCAAAAGTCGGAGCTGACGTTTTCACGCTGCTCCGTGCTAAAAGCAGGCACAGGGTAGCGCTTAGCCGTGACGAACCTCTGCTTTTGTACGTCTTTCACGTGATGGGGACGGGAAGGGCAGTGCTTCTGGGGGATGTGTTAGGCGTGCTGCTTTCTCAGTGAGCAAGTTCTTTGTTTCACTTTAGTTAAGGTACCCCTAGAGATGGGGGTTATAAATACCTACTAATAAAGGTGGTAAAATACTAGTATGTCTCTATAGCAGTATGTAAGTTACTTTATCAATTTAAAGTCTGCATTTCAGTATATTTATGAAAATAAAATTGCTGCAGTGATACAGTGTTTATTTTTTATGTCACCTTTAACAGAATATTGCAGTTCAATGTAGAGTTTACCAAATATTGGACTTAGAATTAGGTTGTCATAGCTTCAGTATATCATGTGGAACAGGACGGCGACGGTGGCAGGTGCAGAAGTCAAATAGTCTCCCAGGAGCATCCTCCCATTAAAAAACAATTGGTCGGGCAGAGGGAAGCTGCAAACAGCTGCACTTTGTCCCACCGTCTCTGCCCTTCAGAATTAAGACTTATTTCCAAACCGGTATCGCACGGGTTTTTGCATACTTTTCATTGCGTGCTAATATAATCGCTTCGCAGCTGAAAAGCTGGAAATAGTAACTTGAAAGCAGCCCCAAAGAATGAGCGTTTGCTGTGCGTTCTCTGTCGAAGCGTTAGTGCTGTCACCCACTAATGCAGCACAGCGGTGCCAGCCGGGAGAGCCTGAGCACCAAACGTGTGGGTGCAAGCGGAATATTTTGAATGAGCAGCAATAGTTTGTTTCTGTTACGCTTACTCATTGGCCTCGGGAACACGAGAAGAGCATTGCAAAGCACACGTTTAGATAGCGCACTAAAAAATAAATCTTGGCTTGAAAGGATTAGCATCAATTAGAGAAGCACTTCCTTTAAATAACAAAGCAGATTAATTCCCTTAAGGATTGTACTTATTGGAACACATTTTCAGTAGTAAAAAGAGCAACAAGTGTGCTAGTACTATTGATTTTCTACCTTTGTATTACCAAAACATATTTTATTGACAAGTATTACTTGCTTGTTAAGTGCTAAAGAGTTTGATGGGTCTGAACATCGGATCATCTAATTAATTGCCCTTTCAAACTTTCATCCTAAGCTGTGGTGATTACATTAAAGAGATAGGCTTGGGATTCTATGGAGTTCACTCACCTTTTACATGATAAACAAGAAATTAATATATTAATGGGTTCTTAATATATAAGGCTAATGTTAGATGCAGGGTGCCGTTCTGAGTAGGTCTTCATCTTTTAATGTCCCAGTGATGGGTACAGGAGCACTACTTTTATTTCTGCAGCCTAATTTTATTCAATGAATATTACAAAGTCTTTTTTCGCACGTTTAAGCCCTGCCAACTTAAAGTTGGCGCAGAGCCTCTTAATGCAGAAAGGGCAGCTATTATGTATTTTCCACGTGCTTCGTGCGCTTCTGATACTCGCCCCGGCGCTTGCTGGTCATCGCCCCGGCACTCGCTGGAGCCCGTCCTCGGGCCAGGTCCCTGGGGAGCTGCGACTTCCTCTGCTAGCTGGGGGGCG
>NW_010565029.1:2816-3213 GCF_000687285.1 Phaethon lepturus
TGGGTGCTGACCTCCACGGGAGAGGCTCTCGATTTTGTACCGCCGGGGTATGAGGTGGGAGGGGAGGGGAGTACCTGGCTTTGCCAGTTTTAAGATCTCCAAAGCGTTAGACAAGACCTAACACAAATGAGTCTGTCTTGTGTAGAGCATCTGCTTATTTTGCGGTTGTTGAACAGGAACCTCAGGTAATGAGTAAATAAGATCTTAACGATGACTCTCACCATGGAATAAGTGAGTAATTGTTCGTGGTGTTTCTGACACATGTGTTTATATTGTTGGATATTGTAAAAAACAAGTATTTGATGCTGGTGAGACCACAGCTGTAAGTGTGGCCTGTGAGCAGAAGGGCGTGCGACTGGCTGAGCGGACACAAGCGACGGGCGGCGCAGCGCCGGTC
>NW_010565030.1:0-2021 GCF_000687285.1 Phaethon lepturus
GACCGGGCTGGGGGCCTGCTGCCGGGCGGTGTCCTGAAGACAAGAGCGCGGCCCCCTTTGGGCGAGTCCCCGCTGGTTTTGCCTCATTTTTCTTCCCGGAGAGGAGGAGTAAGAGGGAGTCTGGAGGGAAAAATAAAAAAAGGGGAGGGGAGTGCAGAAGTTCACGTTTTGACTTTTGGTGATTGTTTTGACTCGCAAGAAGGGTTGTTAAAAAATAACTTTTTTCAAATTTAAAATTTTTTTGTTTTTTTTTAAGGGGAGGTGTGACAGCTGCCCGGCTCCGGCTGACACGTACCACCGGTTTTCTAAAAAAAACGCTCTTCTTCAGCGCCTCTGTTGTCCTGGGGTGTAATCAGGGTGCCGGCACCTGAGGCCCAGAGACAAAACCTGCTGCGTGCAGAGGGACTCTTGAGAGAATATAGCTGTCCAAATCTAACAAAATCTCTGCCTAGCGTTTTTTGGCTTTCTTTTTTTTTTTAGATGAGTTTTTAATAGGCTTGTATTCACTTACTGAAAGGACTGGATTATATCTACAGAATCAAATGCTTTTCTTGGTTTTGCACTAACCACATTGCCTTGGGGATATCCTAGTCTTGGGATTCACCACAAAGACTTTTTCATCACCTTTTATTGTCTTTAAGATTGAAAAGGACTAAAAGGAAAAAGTAAAGCTGGCCTCCAGCAACAAAAATTAGCATAGCATCTAAATTTCTTTTAAAATATGATGTGGATATAGCTGAGTGTTAGAATACAACTATTTGTAAATTCTGCATAATTTTTCTGAGAAAGAAAAATGACAGTTTTCATGATAACTAGCCCCAGGATTTCATCCACCTTCTGAAATTTGCTGTGCCGGTCCATGTCAGAAAAAGAATATTGAAGGAAATGAATGTATGAGCCAGTCCCAAATAACAAGTCCTGCATTCTGAATAGGAGACACTGCATTTAATAAAAAGTTCTTGTTAAATAAAAAGTTACCCTTAAATTAAAAGGTAACTTTTTTTCTTTTTTACCCCATAGCTTTAAGGAAAAAATCAAACTATACTTTAATGCAAGTATCTGTAGTATCCCAATGTACCAGAAGCATATATATCTAAAAATGGTGGTGAGATATCTACGTTCAGACCCCTCAAGTATTCCTAGTTCATGGGAGGGACTTCCATATCATATATGACAAGGGATGTATGCAATGTGCAAGGCTACTTGGTTAAAAGAAATATATGAGGCTTCTGTTGAATAGTCTTCCCTCAGGCATGGCATTCTGGGGGAGGAGACAGCTCCAGAGCCTTTCTCCCATACTCTGACTCCACCATATTTTAACACTTATAACTTGACAAGACCTTCTCTCACCTATCGCAAAAGAAAATTCTTGCAAGACCTAAATATGGATGTCTTTTACCTTTTATTTTCATGTATATATATATAAAAGTTACTAGTTGGTTAGAGTTACTTGCATTTGCTACATGGAATGGGAAAGAAACTGGGGGGTTACACTGCAAACATCTGCAGAGAAGCAGGAGGAAGGAGTGAAGTATGTGAGCTTCACATTTGAATTTGTGAGGCTTGAATGTATATATTTATAGGCTTCTTGAAAGATGATCTGGAGACACCACTTGAGTAAGCAGGGAAGAAAACACACTTAGGTGGTAATCCAACATATACATACTTGGAAACTGTCCCAACATAATCACATGAAATCAGAGAACTCTGACTCCAAGACCGAGTAGGGTGTTGGCAACATGGTAAAAATCACAGGAGGCTGTAAAGACTTAATCTCAGCGAAATGACTAAAATCACCTTTGATACTAGGTAATCACACAGCGTTATCTCCTTTGGAAATTACACCACCCTTTAACGTGGCCAACATAGTCATGGTTAAATGAGAGCATTACTGTACTTAGGAATGTTCAAAATGATAGATTGTTTCCATGCCAGGTGCTTGCAAGTTAAGACAAGCCAGCCTGTTTGGCAATATTTGAGTTACATGTGACAGAATCAAATCCTCCCCCCCCCCCCCCCCC